>NC_056477.1:12596719-12884219 GCF_008729295.1 Plectropomus leopardus | reverse complement strand
CCCCCCCCCCCCCCCCCCCCCCCCCCCCCCCCCCCCCCCCCCCCCCACCCCCCCCCCCCCCCCCCCCCCCCCCCCCCCCCCCCCCCCCCCCCCCCCCCCCCCCCCCCCCCCCCCTTAAGTTTTATTGGGCTTACTCAGTAATTAGATGAGCGTGTCTTTTACATGTATACACTACATGCTCTACAATTTCAGACTGTCCCCACCGAGACACTGAAAGGAAAACACTGCTGAGCACAAGAGACACGCTCATCTAATTACTGAGTAAGCCCAATAAGGCTTAATTCAATAAAACATCTGCAATGGGAGTGTCCACTTCATAACCCTGTAATATTTAGATTAGCTGCAGAGTCTGTCTGATGGTCCTGTAGATTGATTATGACATAGACTGATATCCTGACAGGCGCTGTTTGGTAATTAATGCACAACTCTCTTGACGTCTGAATTGGATTTCTGTGTTATAGATTATGGATATTTCTCTCAAAAGATGTTCAGAGGACATCTTCTGGCATTTTGTTTGCAGACTGATGTATGTGTAAAGGTTTTCTACACTCAGACTTTGTAACTTTTTAGAGAAGAAATAAACATATTCCGCAGATTAAACATGAAAAAAAAAAGTCATAAGCAATATAGCACGCACAGTCTGGTGTGCCCTGCAACTTATAATGGCTTATCTAAACTAATATCACCAAACTTTAGGTAACTATTGTTGTTTGGTGTACATGACTAAGTAAGTTCACTGGCTGTTTAAGTCCTTTTCAATAGTGTTAAAGCATTTAAGCCAAATGAACAGTAAATTAGCTTTTATAGTACAGTTGTAACTTGTAGCTGAAGTGGCTGCTGTTCAGTTAAAGTAACACTGACCAATGACTCTTTAAACCACACGTCTACCTATGAGGGTGAGTTTGTGACAACATAACTAGTTTTAAAGACAATCATGGTCCAATATGCAACTTACAGAAGTGTGATGTGGAATCTTAAAACATGCAGTCCATGTATTTGAAAGTGAACCTTGCAGCGAGGTACAGGAGACATCTTGTGTCTGGTAGTTGCATTTTTTAATTAAAAAAGGTTGCATTCTCCAAGGGAGAAAGAGTAGATTTAATTTTAAGAATTGGTAGGCAACTTTATTGCTAAAAAAAAACCCCAAAAAAACATCAGACATAAATTGTTATTCAAAGCAGAGTATTTTCATGTAAAACGTATCTGGAGGGGTTCTTTAAAGATTTACTCAAACACACAGTAAACACATGGTTATGTAAAATCTTTGCTACATGAGCTTACCAAATAGATTATACTATTTTTATAAGCTTAATTTGAACAAAAAGAAGACTCAAGTGTCAGAATACTCAATGCCTTGTTAAATTGCTTGTATCTCAGTTGTATTTATTTGTCTGCGCTGGCAAATGTTTTTGATTCATCTGTCTCATTCTTGTGAAATTTTGGCACAAACATTCACGCCGGTGCAAGGCTAAACTGATTTGAATTTAATGGTCAAAGGTCACTGATGGCTCACAAATTTTGGGCCATAACACAAAAATTGATGAGGTAGTTATGATACAATTTTACACAAATGTATAAGAGGATACAATGATGAAGTGATGACATTTTATATCCAAAAGGTCAAAAGTAAACTTCACTGTGAGATCAAAATGTTCTGCAAAAACACTTTTCTGGCCATTACTTAACACAATGACTGAGGAACACAAGGGGAGACATTTGCTCAGATACAGAATTGGAGACACTAATCTCGTGTCCACCCCAAAACAATGCTGATTGTATAAACCTTCTGCGCTGGAGGTTTGAAGATATTTTTGAAGAATTCACATTTCTGAATATGTAGCTTTTTGCAGCATTATCAATTTTTATTATAAACGGTCATGGCTACAAATGAGTCTGGACAGACATGGATGTATACTGCAACTTGACTGGTTGGCAGAGACATACAGGCACAACTAGCGTTATTGTAGTTGATAAAGAGACTACGTCAGGTAAATTAGATGTGGATTCCTTTAGAATTACTGGATTTCAAGCATGAGATAAATCTCAAATGCTTTAATGTTAGCTCCTGCTCTCAGGCTTATAGAGTGGTGTATTGATAACAGTCCATCTGGCCTCAGCTTTGGAGGAGATCCTCAGGCTTTGCCATCCATTTTTAATTCTTATCCACCCTGTGTCCACTCATACTAAGTAGGATCTTCTCTTGCACCACTATCTTTTCTCCATATCTCTTCCATCCACTGCTAGCACTTTCTTTTCTTTGGTTCCACTTTCTCCTCCTCTTCCCTCCTTCTCACTGGCCCCCTGTGCATGCCTCATGAGGGCTCCACCATCCATCCATTCATCTACATCCTGAGGCTTTGAACTCCCTTGTGCCTGGTGGTTTCCTGTGGCTAGCCCTCTTATTCGCTCTAATTAGAGCACCACAAATGGTCCAGCATGGCGTGGCCTGAAAACACTATCAATTAGACTGAGTGACATCCAGAAAGGGATTCCAGGTGGAGGTTTTCGTGTGATGTGCATGTGTGAACTAAAACTGAGCTTCTAGATGCATTGTCAAAGAGTCAATGTGTGGGTGAAGATAAAAAAGCAGACTGAATACGGTGTATCTGTGTATTTTTTGTCACCATCAACATCTCCAATTCCTTATTTTAGTCTCTAATCAGTGCTCTGCAGACGATGCAGTCAACAGCATGGTGTGAAAGTGTGCTTGTGTGTGCCTGCCTTGAATGCAGCGCCAGATAAAAAAGGAGAATCCCCACGCCACATGCTTTTATTGCATCCACGAGGGCTTCACATGCAAATGGTGGAGAGGACCTGCTCTATTATGTAGTGTGGTTGTGCCTTTAGACATTTCATTGCAGAAAGTGGCATCACCTCTTTCTCAAACCTTAAATATCTGAAAGAATAACTGCTCATAGAGGTGGTATTTATGAGGGAGAAATACAGTCTCTGTTTTTTCATCAGTTCACTGTTTCCACAGTAGCACCACAGGGCTTCAGCTGCCTCTATTGTGGTAGAGATATAATTACAACAAGCCCACCTCTGATGATAGTGTATCACCAGAGAAAAGCAATAAACACCAACATAGCCATGCTTGCAAACACACTGCTCAGCACTGATCTGATAGCTGCTCTGGCTGGCTGTGGCTTACCTAGCTGGAGGAGAACTTCTGATTATCAGTGAAGCTGGCACACAGCGCCCCACTGTATGTGTGGGGTTGTTTTTAATCTATGCTGGTCCTGCCCTTCAGAGGCATCCCTCTCCCTGCCCTACGACCAACTGATGTAATTACTACGCACATTATCTGATGGCAACTGCGCACTTGCTACGCACAGAATCATTTTGGGGTCAAAAGTGAGATCTCAACCACAGACTGTATAAATCTGAACATATTCACTCCCAGATTTAGTTTGATGCACAAACACACATTCTAATAAACTAATAATAGTGATTAAGTATAGACAGTAATGGCACTTTTAGTGGTAATGAAGATGGAGAGAAATTAATAGCAATAAATTGCATGTTTGTAAAATAATTTTGCAGCCCTCTCTTTATACTTTATTTTAACACTACACAACCCATATTATGTAGAATCGTTAACAGGGTTGTATTGTATATAGAAACTAGAATTACCACTTTGCAGTTGTATGTCTCTACAAACCAGTCAAGTTGCAGTTACATTTTACATCCATGTCTGTGAAAACATGGATGCTTCACACACATCTTCCCCGCTAGCAGCACAGAAGATCTATACAATCAGTACAGTTTGCAGGTAGGTACCCAGGATTAGTGTCATCAATCCAGCATCTGACCAAATGTCTCCCCTACTGTTCCTGAGTGATGACGTTGAGTAATGGCCCGAAAGGAGGTTTATTTTGTCACAGTAAAGCTGACCTTTGGCAATGTGAACATCATGTCATCACTTCAGTTTTGGCCAAACCTACTTTTTGTGGGGTCAAAGTGACTTTTGACCACCAAAATCTAATCAGTTCATTGTTGAGTCCAAGTGAACGTTTGTGTCAAATTTGAAAAAATTCCTTCGAGGTGTTATTGAGATATCACATTCACAAGAGTGAGACAGACAACATCACAGTGACCTTGAACTTTTACCAATGACCACCAAAATCTAGCCAGTTTATCGCTGAGTCCAAGTGGACATTTGTGTCAGATTTGAAGAAATTCTCTCAAGGTGTTCTTGAGATGTTGTGTTTATAAAAATGGGATGGTTGGGCGAACAACTTGAACAATATAATGCCTGGACACAGCTAACTTCTGTGCAGAGGCATAAAAACAGGTCAGTGTTGGGTTACTTCAAATTTCTCAACATGCAATGTAAGGTGTAACTTACTGTGAAACACCCCACTGCGAATTGTTCTGTTTTTCTGGGAATAGTAATTTGCTTCATAAGCCCTCAGCAGATCACCGCTGCATTCACCTCTATGTGCTCAGCATAGTGCTCTATTAATCATTTTTCAAACTGAGTGCTGTTCCACACGTCTCCCTTGCTTACTTTCTGTGTCTTGTCCCTGTTGCCTTCTCTCGACCCCCATTTCCCTACTGCCTGCAGTGCAGCCTCAGCCTCTAATAATGTTATTAAGCCTTCTCATAGCCTTTGGCCATCACCCCTGCCCTGCTGTGTTCTCACTCTTTATTTCCATCACCCAAAGAGATGGGAACAGCAGTATGTCATCCCTACCACAAAGCAACAACAATGCTAAGATCTGCCTGCTTTTACACTCTGTTCTGGACAAATGCACCGAGATAGAAAGAAAAATGATTTCTTCATGCACTGAAGAGCAGCTAGACTTCAGAGGTGGTCCAGTATGTGACATGTTACATGAAGAGTTTATTGACAAAATGCCTCAGACTTACAGTTGGCTGACAAAAACTACTTATTTCTTGTATAAATTTAAATATGTATCTAATTTAGGAGGCATTATTGCACGTTGCTCAAACTTAAGCGTTTGGTAAAATTGCTGTTTCTAATTGACAGTTTTTCAAACAAAAGTGTTTGCTGTTTTTCTCTGTTTTATATGTGTTTGGCTTGATTTTTTAGTTTGAATATTTGAAACATTATTGAAAAAAAAACAAACAAACTTTTAATTTTAGATTAATTAATAGTGAAAATAATCCTTGGTTGATTTACTTATGATGCACCAAACTTAACAGGGATCTTTATGTTTTTCCATATTTTCTGTCATATATATAAAAGTTAAAGTTACTATGTCAAATGTTCAAATAAAAGACCGCCAAAATTTCAAATAAATGCGCAGTCATTCACCAACTGTGAGTACACTGCTCGATGTAGCTGCATGCTAGCGTCAGGGAAAACCATAATCTTGGTTGCCAGTATTGTTTATTCCTACCTGATTTTAAATCATATTCCTGCTAGAACATGTCTGATTGTAAAGATTTTGTTTTTTTTGGTTGCTGGGGATTTCTTCACAGTAGTAAGTGCTGCTATACTCTGTTACAGTACGAAAGAACTGTAATCGCTGACCAGAAAGAACAAACTGAGCTTTTTTTGGGGGGAGGTTGGAAAAGTGAATAAAGGTGTTCCAGCACAGACAGTATGAGGCAAATAAAGCGTTTTTTTTTTTTTAATGTGTTCAAGTATGAACCTGAAAAAAAGTGTCATAGCTTTCCTTTAAAGCAAAACTTTAAACTGTTCTACTGTTCGGATTTGGGCCACATATATTTAAGTTAATGAGAAAATATGTATGAAACCCTAATTTAGACTTCACGACAGCAATATTTAAAATCATATCAAACTAGTGGCAGCCAGAATATTATGTGACAAACATGTGGCACCAAATATAAATGGTGGCCATGTACCGTAAAAGCCAAATAGTATTTTATTGCCCCCACTTGAGATAAATTGCATGGTGAAGTAAGCAGACATGACAAGTAATCTCTGTGATGAGGGAATAGGTTAAAAAAAGGCTTGATTATCTAGGTCAAGTATGTTATTTTCTTTAACCTGCTCTCTCTACAGGGAAGCCCAAAGCTGTCATATCATGATGATATTGTGTCCATGTTCTTTCCAATTTCATTTCAGTCTTTTTTCTTGACTACTGCTAATGTTTAAAGCCGACGTCTGACTTTTCTCTGTCTCTGCTGTGTAGTTTTAACTTCCTCAACCTATCTATCATTCTCCAGTAAAATCCAGTCTGGCAACAAACTGGTGCTGGCCATCACCACTGAAGCCTGTCAGGGGAAGGACAACTTTGTCCGCTACCTGGAGCACGTCCAGGCGGTGGTTACTGTCAACGCCAGCCGCCGCGGTGACCTTAACATCAACATGACCTCGCCCATGGGCACTAAGTCCATCCTGCTGAGCAGAAGGCCACGTGATGACGACGCCAAGGTGGGCTTTGACAAGTGGCCCTTCATGACCACCCACACCTGGGGCGAGGACCCCCGTGGGACCTGGGTCCTAGAGGTGGGCTTTCAGGGTGAGGAGCCACAGCGCGGAGTCCTGAAGGAGTGGACTCTCATGCTGCATGGAACACAAAGTGCCCCTTATATAGACCAGATAGTACGTGATTATCAGTCCAAACTTGCAATGTCCAAAAAGGAGGAGCTGGAGGAGGAGCTGGATGAGGCTGTAGAGAGAAGTCTAAAGAGCTTACTGAGTAAAAACAACTAGATTTTCATCTGCATGTTGCCACTTTCTCTGATCTTTCTCCCTTCCTGCAGTCTCGCTCTATCCTCCTCTTACTCGCCTCAGTTCTTCTCAATCTCTTGACATCCTCCCTTTTGTCTACCTCTCTTCACTCTGCTTTTTGTTATCAAGTGTTTCGATTAGCCCCCAGCCTTCGATGAATGTTTCTTGTAATCCAATCATGATAAAAGTGTAACCCTTACTAATGTGTTCTACATAGAGAAAGAAACTATATAACCTGGATTTTTACACTAAACAGAACTGTACATAAACAAAATATAATCCACTCTCTCATGCTCTTGCTTTAATTGCCCTGCACCTCTCTTCTGCCAACTGTTGTACAGTTTGTGACTGTAAATGATTTTCTGTGTCATTCTACTTAAAGTTTAATATCTTGCAAACAGAGCAGTGATACTTCTTTCTGTTTATATTTTTATGTGACATGCACTGTTTATATAAACAAGGAAAGAAAGATGTGATTCATTTTGCAGCCTATGGTCCTCAGTTCATATTTCATAATCTTTGACATAATGCTATAATAAATCTATTCAGCTGTTTATTAAAGCACTTGAGTGATTTGCAACACACGACCAAACATATTGAGTAAAACTAGCATGCCATTATCTGTCATTTCAAGGGGCCAAAACTCTGATATGGACAAACAAAGAATTATGACAGAAGAAAGAAGATGCTGAGTAAATCTTTCTGCATCTCAAAAATATAGTCCGTAAAATGGAGCACAAGCTGACGCACCCTAACCATTACACACCTAGTTTCAATCTTTCCCTGTGTGTCTTTGATTCTGTACTGTGTTGTCAAATAAAGGGAACACTCCTCCTAAAAATTGGAGCCTGAGCTACTGATGCCAAGTTCACTTTATAGACACGTTTCTGTTTAAGGTGCTACATGTAGCATCAATAAATCACTGCCATAACAATTTTAAGTAATGTATTGACTAAAAATCTGTAAAACATGTAGAGACTTACTATTTTTTAAGAATATGTGCTGCCTTCTGGCTGTATTTTGCAGGAAATACATGGGATTTCTTACTATACAAAGTAAAGTTGACATTATATTGTGGTATTTTTTTTGGACAGGGGTGCCATCTTTGAGGAATTGCACATATTTGGACAAACTAATCATGATAAAAAGCATTTGACTTGGCAGCCCAAGCATGAATTACAAACACTGATGAATTCCCTTCACTTGCATACTAAGACACTGTAAACATTTTTTTGCACTGCAGTGAATTTACTTTGTGTGAGTTTAAAAGTTGCAGATTCCTAGAACCTCATGAAAACTTTTGAAGTGGCACTCCTCATTTTGGCCCAATAAATCAAACAAAATACAAAAGGTAAGCAGGCAACCACTGAAGCAGGCACAGGATAGAGGGCAAACCTTAAAAAATTGCGCCCTTGTCCCACACTGCGTGACGTACCTTCAAATTCTAGTACAGAATACTAGAATATTAATACATTATCACCAAGCCCTACAGTCCAAACCAACAATCACTTGCATTTCTATAGATAGCAGCCAGTGAATCAAACTAATTATGAATAATGAATACACAATCGCCTTCCTCTGTATAGCTGTACAATTGATTACAAAAGAGACAAAACTCAGGCAATATGACACACAATAAATAAAAACAGCTGTTGACAGCGTGGTGAGGGCATTATTAAGCCACATAAATAACCTGCACTTCAACATCAGAATAAAACATCAACAAGGAAAACAATACAGAGATGTAGGCTATAATAAATATTATTAAACTCTACAGTGACTACAGCAACAAACACACTTAATTAGAAAATGCGCAATTTTTGTACAGCATGTAGGCACACACACTGGTTGCTGACACCCTCCTCTGTACAGTGAGTTTCAATAAACCAGTGCTTAATCACAGAAGATGCAACCTTTTTATTTTTAACTATATAAAGGTAAAATAATAGCCTCTAATGAAGTCGTTCTTAACTTTATTGCACTGTTACACATTTTTGTGCTGTTCATTAACTGCAAGCCCCTGGCCCCTGTGGTCAATCTTTTCTTCCTGATGACCCGCACCACTCTTCCTCTGACTGGCTAGTTTTTGTTGCCTTCATTGGCTGGGTTGGTTAGGTTTAGGCATGAGGAGTGAACTTGATTAGTGTGAGGGTAAGAGTACAGCAGGTCATGTCTTTGTCAACTTTGATCAAAAAATATTACACCCAAATGCAACCTCTTCCACACTCCCTGACACCCAGTGATCAAGCACATTAAACAGCACCTGGCAGAAGTTTACCTGGAGGTCTTTCTGGGCAGACTGACCTTTTTTAAACTTTTTTCAGTAAGAAAAAAGAAACAGCACTGAGATGTCTAAACAAAGAGGAACATTATCCACCTCCTCCCAAGAAAAAAAGGGAGAAGAACACAAAAGAACCCTTGAACTGTACTCTGTTAAGTATGTTTCTATAGTCATCCTATTATAGAATTACATTACATTATGAAAAGTGCATGAAGACGAATGTTCACCTGAGAGGAAAAGTCAATGACATGTCATGAGGGTGCTCTCGGTGCTGTGGGTTAATCAAGGAAGCGTTGTCAAATCTGTTAAAACCCACTTGTTTTTCCTGACATTTCATATCTTTTTTTCTCCATGTATAAAGTATTAGAGTGCTCTGTATGCCGGATTTTAAAACAAGGGGACGTCATTCTTTTGCAGTAAAATTTAAAACTAATAGTGCTGTAGATAAAGAGAATCTGATAATGGTGCTGAAAACATTACACTTTAGGCTGTCTTGCTGACACCTGCCTTCTCACTTAGTGCAACACATCACCACTTCACTGAATCACATCAAGACAAGGCCAGGAAAACCTTGAGAACACTAAGTCGAAGTATACTGCTAACTACTGCTAACTTTAGTATGAAAACGTGTAGAGTCAGCTAGTAGAGTGCTGAAATAGTTACAAATGTTCACACATACATGCACGCCACATATTCAGTGACTTAATAAACAATATATTCAAAAACTGCAATACAGTCCAAGAAAAGTTGTTTGTGTGTGTTCAGTGAGAAATGAAAACAACCTGCTTATCACCCATATGAAAGGAAATATCTGGAGACAGAAACAACCAACCTCCAAGATATATAGGCCTATACTTTCTCAAAACCCCCCAAACAAATGGAGACTGACCTACCTCACAGCAACAGAGAGCCTCAGAGCAGTCCAACATCAACGGGCAGGCTAACAGTGACCACACCAAATCCACCATGGAAAAGTCCACTCAAAATGTCGCAATTAGCATCTTACACTCACATTTTTAGCTCTTTGACTCATGACTTTTTCCAGCTCCGGTCTTCTTTGTTTTCGCCATTTTCGCTAATTTACCGGGCAAACGTCACGCAGGTGGAAACTCTTAATGACGACAATGACTGCGCCAATCACATTCCAACAAAGACAAGGATCGGTCCAAATAAGGTGGAGGGGGGTTGGCAGTCGTTTCCCCCTGAATATTGAAAGTAGATAGGCTCAGTGTGACAGACAGCCTTCGCTATGTGCTGTCTGCACTGAGAAGCAGGCTCCCAGGAAAGCAACTCAGCCTTTGCAGCCATTTTCTACATTGGCCGCTAAGAAATCAAAAACTCTGTGACCCCCGGATGGTTTGGCCTGGAATGGACCGGCTGTTCAGAAGACTTTTTGAGCTACTGCTTGGCTCCGGTTGGCTCTGGATATGCCCTGACCATACATCAACATACATAGTTTTTCCTTCACTTTTTTCTTTTTCCCCAAATGTTTTTCCCTTTCTCTTTTAAAATTCTTTTCTAAAATGCACTAATTTCTTGCATTTTGTAACGTTTCTTGTAAATCTGTTTATTACCTTTTTCCCCATGTTTTTGACAGAAATCGCACCAATTTGCTCAGGGTTCAAATTCTTGCATAAGGCCTCTGTAAACAGCACAAGAGAGAGATGCCACTGCAGGTTTCAAATGGTTAAACAACAAATCCTCAATTAGCCATTCAACATGTAGACTTCCAAAACAGCTTCTTATCTCCTGCTAGCCTACTGGCTTGCCAGTTTTTCTTTTGCTCCATCCTCACACAGTTTTTCATGAGATTTTAGTGTGACTGTGTTTATATTGTAAGGAAATGTAGCAAAGTACAGTACTTGTAAAAAAAAACAAAAAAAACAAATACGTCCAGCTAGCAACTTAAAAAAATACTCGAAGATAGCCTAAGTAGGCCTACAACTCTGTTACAGTAAGGAGAGTAAGCTAACCAGCCGTCCTGCTTTTTTTTTTTCATTCAACAATTTATTCTTTAGACTTTCAGACATATTGTGTTTAAAGCAGCTCAGCTCAACCAGATCAAAGATTTCTTATTTTTAATCATAAATCGTCTCTGGCACATTTTGCTCATTCTGTCTTTCATATTTGAGGTCGTTCTGGTGGTTTTTTTTCATTACTATTCTTCGCTTTTTAGAGACACAAAGGATAGAACAATAATGCAGGGGTTATTTTGAAGTACACAAGGTCACATGAAAAATTAATGAGTTTCCTGTGGATGCTACAGTAATTAAATTAAGTCTCCTAATCTCTTAATTGAGGGTGTGAGGGATAACATGATCACCAAACTGTTACACCCCAAATATATATACATTTTTTAGGAGTAATTATTATACTTTGATATAAATCTATGTTTTCATATGCATGCAAACGTGGTTTTATGACCTATCAAATATGTGTGTGCGGTACATAGTGTCTGTCTAAAAGCAGAACAAGGTTTCAATTGATGTTTGAATCTTTTTTTATTATTCAATATATCAAAGCAAATTAATTCACAGCAAAATTGTGCTGAGGGCAGGCAGTGGCATCCAATTGAACAAATGAGCTCAAAGGGGAAAATTGGAGTTCTAAGACAGAGTTAAGAGGAGTGGCACAACTTCTTCGTTTTTTGTTTCTTTTCTTATTCATTTTCATTGGTGGCGTGGAGCTTCACTTTTCATTGTCCCAAGTTTTCAGACAGTAAAGGACTCATAGCATGAGCATGGTTGTTAAGTCGAACAACAACAGCAGTACTTATGGAACCAGCAAAACGTATTCTGGACGCAAGACCAGAGACTGCAAGCAAATGGAAGAGCGTTGAATATCAGAGCAGGAATGTGTAGTTGGTCTTTACGCATGGTTGGTTTTTCTCAGAGACAAAAATATTGAGGAACAGTGGTATTTATCAGTATTGTCTTCTTGTTAGAGGACCTGAACCATGTAGGACCTTGGTGGAGTTGACTGACTCTTCATGTCAGGTGACGTGGTTTCAGTGTTTCTTCTTACTGGACTTCTCGATCATGGTCTCCACCACCATGGAAGTCTCCTCATAACCTTTAACCTTGCGGCCATTGGAGAACTTCTCCACAGATTCCACCACTTCCAACTTCTCGTAGCTCATGGCGTCTGGGGTGAAGCTGGCAGAGCTGGTGCTGGTACTGGTGCTGGAACTGGAGCTGGAGCTGGTGCTGGCACCACGAGGTGCAGGCTTTGGAGTGGGACCACTAGGCCCGTTGTCATCCTGGCTTTTCTTGGGATGAGTGGCAGCTGGGGTGGGATCTTTGGGGCCGGAGGGTGAAGGGCCAGGGCTCGGATCTTTAGAAAGAGGTTGAGGTTCTCCGTTCTTATGCTTACCTTTACCTCCATTGTCCTTGCCCTTTCCACCCTTATTATCGTCCTTTACTCCTTCTCCTCCTCCTCCATTAGCGGGCAGAGGAGGACTGAGAGGTCTGGGGTCTGGTATGGGCTGAGGAGGTGGAGGCTGAGGAGATGGTATGAGGGGAGCGTAAGGGTCATAGGGGGGCATCATTCCGTCTCTGATAGTGACGAAGATGTGGCCTGCTGAGGGTGTGGAGGTGCAGAAGCATGGATCCGGGTAGCTGCCGTCGCCGGTGACAAGCACATAACGACCCTTGGTGTAGAAGTCGGCAATAGGCTCAGGCTTCTTGTACTTCCTCATTCTGTCTCTGACAATGTTGCAAAGAGTGTCAAAGGCTTTGCTGATCTGAGCTCCATCGGGGACATCCTGTGGAGACACTCCAGTGAGAACAGGCTTCTGCTCTGTTCTCTTCGCCCTCTCCTCCTCCACTTCCACAGATGGGATCCTCTTTGTTTCATCATCTTGAGCATCTCCAGCAGCTCCACCTCTTTCCTCCAGCCCGCTGTCAATCACATCTTTTGGAGTCAGCTCTTTCTTCTTTAGGACCTTCTTAGCCAGGATCTTCTGGCGAGGCTTGATGCTGGTGATATCTTGGATAGCCTGGGTGATATCTGGACACAAATGAGGCAACAAGTCAACAACTGGAACTGGTGAACTAAAAAAAAAAAAACACAACATTTTTGTATACACCAACACATTCAAGTGTTCTGGGATGCTAAAGACAAAGACAGCGCTTTGTAAGACTGAATCTCAAAGAGCGAGTATAGTTGTTTCTATTAATGGCAGCTGATTAAATAGGGACTCTCAATGTAAACCAGCTGTGATGTGCTGATGGTGCCCTTACCTCTCCCCCTGCTCGATGCAGTGGGTGTGTGAGTGTAGCGGTAATTAGTTGTGAACAGGGTAATGGGAGTGCCAATTATCGCTGAATTCAACCTGCAGGAGAGAGAGCAGTGAAATGTCACCAATGCAACAGCCATGCACTCATATTATTAGTTATTTATATTTTCAAAAAAGGAAACAACAAGTAACTTTAAATAACTAAAATATAGCTAAACTGACATAAATACTTACAGTTGGTTGTAGTACTAGTAGTGCAAACGAGGAAAACGTTTGTTGTCACATAGTGCCACCTGCTGGCTAATTCTGCATCATACATTAATCCAGCTACAACAGTTTATAAAGTGGGTAGGGTTTCCACTGTACAATTACACTCAAATTACCCATTGCGTTTTTTTGGTGGTTGGTTGTGATATAATTTGGGTCAATATTTTTACTGATCAAGAAGTTCAAGAGGATCCTCTTGAACAGTGAATTGTACAGTGAAACAATCTTAGGCAGTGTTTTTATCGCTTTTACTCATTTGTTTTGAAGCAGAAGAGACCTCTGCGGGGAATTTGGCTCCCGGTAAAAGCCTTTTGAACAATGGACACTAAAGGGATTCTAATGGGAAGAAGTTTCATCTGGTTGCAACTTACAATCCTCATCACTAGATGCCACTGAATCCTACACTCCTTTAAACAAATGCTTCGCAACTGTTGATCTATGTTTATGCTATTTTTATGATTAAACCAAGTATCCTGGTCATGATAGGACACATAAATGCATTATGTATTGTTTTATTTTATATTGGATTCACCCGAGGTCAAAATGACTGTTTCTCAGCAATTATTTCATTCATTCACCATAACTGCTTATCCTGTCATGATGAAGAAGGGCCTTCTCGTGCCAACCCAGGTTTGAACCTGGACCCTCTCACTGTGAGGTGACAATACTAACCACTACACCACTGTGCCGCCCACAGTTGTTCTAGCCTTTAGCAAAAAAGTCTTTTCAGTCAGACCTGGCATGCCTGTGTAAGTGTGTCAGTGCGTGTCAGCAACCAAATGAAGGTCATCTACCTGTTATCTTCGTTCTCGATGATCCTCTTGTACCTCTCCAGCTCGTTCTCAAGGGACGTCTGGTACATGGCCAGGTGGCGACATTCACTGGTAAACTTCTCGAGGGACCTCTCAGCTTCCTCGATCTCCTTCCGCAGAGATTCAATTTGCTCGTTGTACATCTGAATCTCATCATCGTAACTCTCCTGTGTGCTTTTGATGGATTGCTCCAACACTGCAGTCTGAAAGAAGAGACAGAGACAAGGATTAATTAAGATATTATGATGAAATAAAATAAAATTACAAAGCCACTTGAGGAAATTTAACTATGCAATGCACATTTCATTAATATCCACACTATGGCAGTTTGTATTGCTTATGAAAGGGGAAAAATCTAGAAAAGATAATAAATATGTGTAAATATAAAATCTGAATTTAACTTGTGTCAACACAAGCGTTAACTCTTCAATATTTGTGCAAATTGTGCAAATAAAAACAGTGTTCTCAGACAAATAAAACAAATATTTATTTAAGTAAAACAGGGCAATTAATAGCTCTCTATAGGGTCCAAATAGATAAGAGATATATGGTGAATGATATGATTAGAATGAAGAGCATCATTTGGCCAGATGGCAGAGGTATGTCTTTCGTCAAAACCTGCAGAAACAAAGCAGCTAACTGAAGAAACACTTATGGTGTTTTATTCCATTGAACTAAAGTGGTCCTATATGTTTACATTTCCTTCAAGGAAACACTGACTTCACTAAATTTGTAACCACCCATCTGTCAAAAGGTGGTCATGGCTGACATCTAGTGGTCCTTCTGCAGCACATTATCGAGACCGCAGGGTGAAAGCCTATTAAATGCCTTGCTCAGTAATTATTCTTAACTTATAAGACAAAGTAAATAAAAAAACAGAGTAAAATGAAAATACCCAGTGAAAATTCAATCTTAAAACACATGAAACTGAAAATTAATTCAAAAATTAAAATTTCCTGGGTTCAGCAACTTAAATGCTAATAAAATAAAAACTTCTCCCAGTAGTGTTTTTTGGTTAAATGTGAGAATCTGCACATTAATCAATAATGAAAATAGGTGTATATGTGGGTGTGAAGTGGTTTTACTGGTGTCTGTCTTTCCTCTAATGTAAATATATTTAGTTTCTTTGAGAAATCCTCCTCAGTGTGTCTGTCTATTGGCTTGGTGATTAAAAGAAAAACAATCTGCACATAATTAACATGAAACCTCTTGTTGTCATGGTGACCATGTGACCCACCTCAGTCTGTAGGCGTTGTTTCTGGGCCTGCAGCTGACAGAGGGCGCTCTTATACTCCTCCAGCTGATTCTGCAGAGAGGGCACTTTCCTCTGGGCCAGCAGCTTCTCCTGTTCCTTCACATAGAGAGCACCAATCAGTGAGAACATGCAGACATGCAGAGTGTGTCTTTACAGCATGAAGGTTACACCACACGCACAGAGACTCACAGAGCTATCGGAAAAGTCTCTTCCTGTAGTCTCACTGTATTAAAAGCTTCACTGATTGATGTTTTATTTTAAAGGCACTACAACAATTAGTTTGTTAAAAGGAGTTATGTTTTCTGTTAATCTACTCTTTAAATGAATTATTGAGCATTTAGAGTGCAGTGTACGCCAGAGTTAATCATGATAAAAGTGTCATAAGTGGTTGTTGGTTGAGCTTTACTTGTTAAACCTGGAAGATCTGTTATAAGTAGTCATGGTTCACACAATATCAAATCATTTAAGTTCATAAGAGTATATTCATTTATTTATTGGCAGCAGGGGTGTTCTTGTATGGAAAAACATTATTAAGTTTTGGACCAATTTAAACATAAAATCCAATAATGACTTCCCATTCTCATTTCCATGATTGACATGCATCATCACGGCTAATTTAATTCTAAGTTGTGATCTCCCAATCATCAACTCATAAGCCTACTATATTTAGGAAAAACAACATAAAGTTTGTGATATTACTCATTAATGTAAATATTCCTGTGCTGGATCTATCATAAAAGAGGTCAGGAGATATATATAAGGATATATAAAACGGCTAATGTTAGCCTTACCTGATGAGTAAAGCACTTTTTTGGAGCAGCAGATATGGTTTAAAAGAGTTTCATATTTTTCACAGTGACAAATGAAGTGATACAGATACTGGGTCAACTTGTCTTTAGTCTGCAGGAAACATAATATTGGTGACCAAGGGAGCCAGGGGCAGAGCAAGAGATGGCTTCTGGGGCTTCAGCCCCCAGATGTTTCTCCAAAGCCTTTAATCAATGCTATTCTCTGAAGAGATTAAATATAATTGAATAAATGTTCTTGTGTTAGTGTAATATTAAATTTAGGGTATTGAAGAACACATTTATTGGCATTTTTGGGAATCTTAGAATCTGCAATTAGAGCAGCCGGGATTATTTTGGCATGGATTTAAATGCAGCAGATTTGTCATCTTAAGGTTCATTTTGTGAACTCGCCTCCAGAATAATAACAATATGTTGTTTCATGATTAGTAATGCTGTTTACATCAAATTTCTAACCTACCTATGTTACATAACTTAAAAGTAGTAATATCAGACCATTTTTGCCTCTTTTTGATTGGCATGAGTGAAAATCAGCCAATACAGACCTGTGTTGTGATATGGTTTCAGAGTAATGAAGATACAAAATAGGATGTAGGCTCTACAAGAGGTGTTTTTCCCAGATGATGTACAGATTTTTAGGTATTCTTGAAAAATGGTGCAAGTGTCTGCTGTTAATAGGAGAAAAAAATCTCCTTTTGGGTGCATGCCCCTGAATTCCCCAAGCTTTGGGGTAAACACTGAATATTTACAATGTCTGGCCCATGTAGAGAGCCAAAAATGATAATTACTTTGAGTATTTCTCATCTACATGAAATGTATCTAAATAACACATTTTGGGGCTGATGTGGCAAAAATCCCAGATATATAATATATATATATAAGTTTCAACAGAAAAAAAGACTTTTTGTCCAGAGCACCTTCTCTGACACTTAACTGCAAACCACGACTAATCAAAAGATATATAAGCAAACATTGCTTTACACGATGATGATGATAATGGAGATTACTGTTGGACATGTCTATTCAAAAGCTTGTCTAGGTGTATGAATGTGTTGTGATCTGAGGCCATATTATAGAATTCACATGATTTCCACACTCATCATTATGTTTTTCCAATTAGGCCACCAATTAGGTTTCCTATCTTCATTACATTTCAGCAGCTAAGAGCTATGTCTTTCTTTATTATGGCCACTGCCCATTTAACTCAACCAATTAAATAGTCACTGCACCGAGAGCAGCACAGATTTTCAGAAATGATTGTATAAATAAGACTCAAATCTGCTGCTAATGCTAGGCAACATATCTCTTAAAAAAATAGCCTGCACGGCTGTTCTTCCTGGCTTAATTTTGTGTCCTGCTCAAACCGCTGGCCTGCTCATGTGTCCTCTGGACTGTTCAAGTGTCTTGGTTTTACTCTGCATGTGCAAATACACCCCGTATGCACAGTAAGACACAGACAAAAGCAGGCACAGGCAACCAAGTAGACTGAGCAGTCAGTAACCTCATCAACCCCAGATAAGTAGCCAGGGCTGACACACATGCAAACACCATCTTCTCCCCCACAGGAACCACAGCGTGCGCACACACACACACACACAGTGACAACATTAATGACCTCACCTCAGAGATGCCCACTGACACATTGGGAACAAGGGGAAGCGTCTGGTTGATTTGCTGTAAAATGTTTACATAGGTCTGGATCTCTGCAAGGTTCTGTCGAGGAAGATAATGCAAACAGAAAAACATAAAATATAAAACTCAGCAAAAGCAAATACATCCCTGAGTTATTCCATTTTGCAAACCCCTTGCTTATTTATTTTGCACTTAGGCGAGACAGTGCAAGTGTCCAATAAAAGGCTTTCATTTAGCTGAAAAATAGTTATACATGGTGCAAGCATTTTTTTTTATAGCAAAGGGATTTTCTTTTAAAATCCATTTGTGCAACAGTGTTTCAGACTGAATAATAAAGAAAAAATATATTTTGTCTCTCCAGAGGGATACTTCAAAGCTCAGGACCATAAGCCCAATATTCATGTGAGGTGAGTCCCTGTTCTTTCTCACTTAATATAGTAACAGCAGTGCCCTTTGATATGCTATCTTAATATTGCAGAGTCACTGATTATTTCATCATCAAAAGCAGTATTGGGTGCAAAGAAAAAGGGCAGAAAATGGTCAGGCATGAAAGTCTATGGAACGTACGTCTGATGCATTATGCAGTGGTCTAGTTTTCTTTTGTCTCAGCGTTTCTGTGGCCACTGTTTTGAACCTTCAAGACATTTCTACCGCACAGAGAGGAACATCTCAGTTTTTGTCTCTCCCCTCTGGGCTTTCTTGTCATTTGTCAGCAGCTGTGAAAAGCAGTGTTACATTTTCGCTGTAATCCTTTCCACACTCGCATCACAAAAGGTAAATTGTTGCTAAAGCCCCTGGTACATCATAACACATTCTTTGGCGCCCGTGCCAGATTTTGTGCCTTGTCATTCGAGGAGTTGTGGCCTGAGGTCAAGAGTGCTCAAAAGCAACAGAAAGAAAAACACACTGTGGTCAAAAATACCACTTTGAATTACAACCACTCTGTTTTGTGGAATAGGTTTATTGACTGACTTTGAGTTATCCAATAAATCCATACAAAATATACCACCCTGAGATCAAGGAAACTGTCAGAAGGAACAATACGGGCACAATTTCTAAATGCTGTCAACCTCTCAAGAGCAATATGTCAGAGACATAAGCTGCTTTGAACAATTAAAAGAAATTATTAATGCAATTTGTCAGAGAGTGGCCTTTGAAGGCCCAGACTCTGAGAGGCATCAAAAAGTAACATGCTACTATGATCTGAGCATCACTGCAATAGCTCAAAGTCACCTCTTTATTTTCGCTTTAGAATGAAAACATATTGATTTGAACACTGCTAACGCTCAAAACAGTCTCCTCTTAGGCACTGATAAAACAGCTGGTTTCTGTAGTATTTTGTTATATTGACTTATTCTAACTTTAAGAGTTACATGTTATATAATGTACATACTTATAGAACTGTCTCAGAATAGACCAATATCACATAATTTTATCATTTACAAAGATAATTTGCAATACTGTCCCTCTGTGCACTTTTATTTCCTAGGGATGCCATGTATATAGACTACTATATAGACTATTATTATTTATGATTTAAAATATGTTTTGAGACAATCATAATACCAAGGAATGCACGATAATATTGGCATGTCATCGGTATAAGACAATATTGATTTTAAAACGATCTGAATCGGCCAACATGCTAACAATATCAGCACGTCATTGGTATCGGCAAATATCGGCTTTAAAAAGAAACGTTGGAATCGGCTGACATGCTTTTTCCTATATTGTACAATAAATTAATATTACATACACTAAAAAGCATTGTGTCTCCATCTGCTGGTGGGCCATCACGATAACAGTATGTATAATATAATGTTAATTCTGCAACAGAAGAGACTCGATGGTTACTAAAATTAAATGGGAAAAAAGTGGATATATCGATATCAGTATTGGTTATCAGCCAAATGAGTTGTTATATATCGGCATATAGGATATTAGCAAAATATCCAATATCGTGCACCCATTGTGAGGGCACCTGAGTTGTGTTTCTTATCACCACACTGAAGAAAGATTTTTGATGAACATACCTAATAAATTGCAAAATGCTCTAAGTGAACATTTCTACTAAACACTGACTGGCAAGAGATTTCATTTGTTTACCCACAATATTCACTCTTGCAATACCCTACAGTATTCGCTTATAAGTACTTAAGTATAGGTTTTTGGGGCACTGTGATTAATGTGAGTTCAAAATTCATCTAAGTTTTTAGTAAAAACCTTAACCGAAGTGCTTTTTGTTACCGAACCAATGGCAGGACTCAGCATGTGAACTCCAGAGTCCAAGTTTGGACGCAGAGTTTCTTTGCAGCTGTTATATCTAAAAACACACATACTGTACAATGGAAAGACTTGTATTTTGCATAATATGACAGACAACAAACAAATAAACAAATAAACTAACAAGAACAAAAACTATAGACATGATACAGGTTAATAGGTGTCTGCTACACCTACTGGTAGGTTCAAAAGGCTGCTATAGGCCCATTAAATAGTAGGTGTGGAAGGCCCCTATTAACTTATATCTATGCTTATCACCACTGACAACAGTCAATTAATGGCCTGATAACAGCCAAATTGACTTTGGAAGGAGGTTTAATGAAATACATTTTTCATTTAATTATCCAAAATCTGGATTGTGCTGAAGGAGTTGCTTGAGACCCAGAAGTTGCACTGTAAGGTTGGTTCTATGAAAAGTGTTGTGAGATAACTTTTGTCATGAATTGGCGAGATAAATAAAATTGACTTGACTTGCCTTTTTAGTTTACGGGTATTTAATTTGGCAATTTAGCATTAATGCCACTGACCTTCTTATGTCTATCTCTGGTGGAGTTTATGTCGTCCTGCAGGAACTGTGATTGAATCTGGTACTCTAGGTTTCGCAGCAGAGCACCGTCAGCCTCCTGAAGGGGGAGAGACAAGGAGAGAAGAACAAACAACAATCAGGGACCCAGGGAAAAACACTATCAAGTTTACAGAGTGTATTTGGACCAAAGAGGATTGAATAAGATACTGCAGTACTACAGTGACATGGAAAACCCTTCAGTGTCCAACTCAGAGTCATACTGGCCATTTACATTCACAAACCTCTCTGTGGCATAATCAGTCAAAAGTAATTGTGTTAGATTTTTTACATTCAGCAATCAAAAACCCCTTGTCATATTCGCAAATAAAATATATTTCCCTTGGAAAATGTCTAAAATATAACAAAACCAACAAAGTAAAAATCTCATTTGATTTGATCTACTCATTACTTTTTAAAAAGTACAATAATCGGCAAACCATGTCACATTTTTTCATGTTTAAATGTTGAAGAATTTTAATAAAAAATATTTCAGATGCTATCCATTTCAGTTTATATAATTGGATAACAGTTATTTAATCTATACAGTACCTTGTTTAATTGTTCCAGTGTGCTCCGGAGCTGTTCTTGATAATCACATTCATTTCTGTATCTGGAACAGAAAACAGCTCAATTATGTGTTAGTATAAAACATGAGGAGGTATAATGTGTTTTTATCATATTAAGCTGCAGCTGTCCATGATGCATGAATACTTACCTTCCATAACCTGCTTGTTCACAGTACAACAGGATGGAAGAAAAACCTCATCTTTTTCTAGAAATATGACACCTCTATGTTTGTAACGTGTTAAAGCTGCAAATCGAAACTACACGTGTTGAAATCCAGCTCTCTTCACCTGCTGACTCGACCAGAGTTGGTCAATATTCTGCTAAACTCAATCAATGATGTAGCGAGACTTTGCTGTCTGCTGATGGCTGAATACGGCTGTTTGCAGATAGTTGTAATTAAAGGTTGGATAATCTAAATCACACACACACAAACACGTGCACACCCTTTCTCTCTCTCTTTTGAGACATCTGTGTAGGAGATGCCTGCCACCACATAAAAATAATTGTGAATGGAATTTCATTGTTGCTCACAGCATTGAAAAATGGTAACTACGGATAATCCACAGACCTCATTGTGTGCAGTTTTCACTAGAACTACCCAGCTAGCAATTTTTGGTTCTAAAATAGTTCTGAGAATGGTACAATGCAACCAATGCAATGTTTTAGTAACATGTTCAGTGGAAAGTTTTGCTCACAGATCCTTCTTATTAAAGTTAGGGTAACATTTTCTAAAACCATAGAAAATTAACAATTTTTTTTGTTAACATATCAAATAACACTACAGTTTCAATAAAAGAGTCTGTAATTTCAGCCCTCAATAACATGCTCTAAATGTTGCTTTGAAAATGTTCTTCCTTTGTTCTCATCTAAAATTGTGGGAATTTTTTTTATAAAAGAACATTCTTTGATGTGTCACTTCTCAACATCACAAAAACATCCTCAAACTGTTGCTGTTATAATGTTATGTTGTAGTCAGCATTGAACCTTAAATCAACTTCATTTGAAATGATAAACATCCTTAAAGTTTTTTTTTTTTTTGAATTTGAATAAAATGTTAAAACATTATTACAACTTTTAGGTAACATTAGCCAATGTTGTAGGAACATTCCCTGCTAGCTGGGTACTTTCTACTGAACAGATAGTAAAACTATTGGCATTGTGTTCTGTGGATTGCCCAGAATAACACTGAGACTCTTTCTGGAAAGAAATGCCACATTTGAATTTTTAAAAATGTTTTCAAATGCTGCTTTACAGAAATGTGAGCATTACAAATTACCATACACCTCCATTACATTTAGTTGATGCATGATGTTACTAGTTGTGTGAAAAAAACAAAGTCTGTTTTTCTTTGTGTGTTTTTTGCTTTGTCTTTCGAGGTTTTGCAGTGATTTGGGTGAACAGACCCTTTAATTTACCATTACTTTAATTTGGTATTTATTCAGCATGTTTTTTAAATCTCTCTCTCTCTATCTATCTATATATACAGATATATATGATCAGATTTTTTTAGCGATTTGTGTGATTACATTTCAGTTTATAAGGCAGTAAACCGATCAAATTGCATCTATTCTGACATCTCTTAATTTAAAGTTTCCTCACTGATTTGCAAAGGAGTAACAGTTATCTGCTTTTTTTTTTTTTTTAAAAAAACCTCACTTCTCACTTCTTCAACCCTTTGAAAACTGGATCGACATCAGTTTCCACTTAGATGCAATTCACAAGTTATTTAACCCTTTGAAAACTGAGCAAACTGTTTTGATTTATTTCAAAAACATGGGGGGAAAAAAAGGAAATGACCAAACTGGCAAGAAATCAGTTAAAAGGGACAAGAAAATTACCTGAAAAATGTTGTTTTGAATCAGAGGAGAGGATTATTAGAAAATCACCCATGAAATTGAGAAAAAAAATGTTTCAGGAAACAATATTTATATTCATAATAACTTCATTTTTAAGCTTATGTCACAGAAAAGACATCAACCCATTTTGCACGGGTTTTAAAGGGTTAAGGGTCTTGATCACTTTCTCTTACTTTTTAGGGCATTTCTATATGTTTCTGATCATCTCTGAATCATCCGACACCAATTCACCACTCTCTTACTTGCTGGTGAATTCATCCAGCATTCGGCAAGCATCTCTCAGCTCTCGCTCCAGCTTGGCGTGATCAGAGGACAGCTCCCGGATCCGCTGCCTGTTGACATCAGTCTGCTCTGTGAAGGCCTCCTCCAGGCCGCTGGCCTCTTCCATCCGCTGCAGCGTCTCCAGCTGCTTGCGGAACACGGCGTTGCGCTGCTCCAGGACTCGTGCCCTGTTGATGTACCGGGCAAAGCGGCTGTTGAGCTCCTGAAGGCTCTCCCAGCCCTGGATGGCTGAGATGCCTGCAGAGGATTCAGAGTCCGCAGGTTCCTCATCGAAGACATCTGAACGCTCATACTTTTCCTTGCGCACCTCGTGCAGGTAGCTGTGCTTATACATGGTGGTACGCTTCCCTCCCGTGGGTTGGTGGTATCCCCGGAGTGCTTGGTCCCGTTCGGCACCTTTATTGTGTGAAAACTCGGGTGCTCACCCTCCGCTGTCTCATGCTAGACTAAACGCTGCACAGCACTGGCTGCTGGCGAAATAGCCCACAAAACCTCCCCCTAGCTGTGGCCACGCATGCTGCGCGCCTGGGGCCTTCCAGAGTTTATTGTGGCCTTTGTGACAGAGATTAGAAAAGCCATGCTGGTGATGACAAAGCAGAACCACAAAAACAAACAATTGGCTGGCCCGCGAAAGCACTGGGTTGTCACACACCATTATTTTGGTTCTTAGTCAGCTGCTTTCTAGATCCCTGTTTGATATGGCAGATTGGATGGTGGCCCACCACTGGACATAGGGGAAATTTCGTGCAGCACAGTTTGTGTGGACTGTGGAGAACTGTTCCAGCCAGAAAGGGCTAAGTGTTGACACACTGTGAGTGCTGAAAACAGTTGTTTTTTGTGTTTGTGTTCCTGATCACAAAAACACAAGACACCCTAAATGCAGAAATTACAGAAATGCATTCATTTTATTGGTATTGAGCATAATTGGGCATAGTGGGTGATTATACAATAGACTGAATGTTTGTTTTGCCATTACTTCTGTCTAAAGCCAAAATTAAATGAAAAATAATACTGAAACGAGTAGCAAACAACACCAAACTGAAAAGAGCAACACTGGGCGCAGTCCTGATCTGAATATGTCATAAAAGTTTCAGTCTTTATTTCTAAATGTTGTTTGCTTTAATAGAAACAATCAAAGCCCATCTTCAAATGCAATGTAGGTGGCAATGTTTGTGTTTTGTTTGGAAGATGGCTCCAAAGCTGAAATATTTCAACACTTTATTTTTTCAATTACGAGAAAAAAAAAAGTCTAGTTATTTTCCTCACGGTGCTTTTAGCTGGCATCTCTATATTTCTTTATTTCCTCTTTGTATTTACATTATTTCTTTTACACTTACAAAAACATTTTGCAGAAATAAGAGCAGGAGAAAGTGACAGAACAAAGAGGAAGCGACAGAAGAGCTTCTGCTTTGGCTCTGCAGGCCGTGGTACAAGGTCAGTGCAAACGTCCCTCTGGACAGATCTAGCGAGCTGTCTGTAAAATGGCTGAATGAAACACATGTCAAATGGCTTTACATCAGCATTTCAGCAGATTTTGGGCTCCAGTAAAGCCCACGGCTCAAGAGCAGACTGTGATTGCTATGGTAAGCGACAGAAATAGCAACTAAACAAAACTTTTAGGGCCATAATGATGCTATTCAGCTGATTTCCCATTCAAACAATAATTACATGCTTTTCTTTCACATTCAGTTACCGTCATCAATTAAATAAATGTATCAACAGAAAATGTGATGACCTTGTCCTGCTGTACTTCTATGTACTTTATAAAAAAATGACTTGATAATGGTATGAACACAAGGAGAACCTGAGAACAAGGCAGAATGAATGATGGGAAAAGGTTATTGCACAAAGTATGATGGAATGGGTATGATGGTGAGGAATGGGGGTCAGTGGAAAATAATGGAGGCAGTTTAGATTAGGCTGGCACAGATGGTGAAGGAAAGGGTGGTGAGCAGGTGAAGCTGGCAGGCAGGCAAGTGGTGATACTGGAGCACATGAAAAACACAGGTTAACAAAGGGCATGGGGAAAAAAAGGAAGCAATATTCTGATAATGAACTTTCCCTTTCAGGTGGGATGTAGAGCTACCACAGAGGTTAACAACAGTCTGGTAGTTGGAGAGCTGAAGACAGGTGAGTATGATGACCAGAGCCAGGGACCAGGGAAACTGGGAAGGGAGACCACACCCACACCGGCACACACAAAACAAAACACAGGGAGAGAAAGGCAAAAAGGATAACAGACAGAAACACAAGGAAACAGTAGGGAAAACAAGTAAGTTACAAATCAATGAAGATAATCCTTTATTTGTCCCACAGTGGGGAAATTTGCTAGTTTTACCTAAAGATATGAAAATTGTAACACATATATTACATCCCAAGTCATACAAAAAAGTCCCTCAAAGCCATACCATAAACTCAAAATAGAGTCAGAAATTTTAAATTGAATATTCAGTTATTGTCTATTTTTGTGCATTTACAGAGGTCATACTTAAACAAACTCCTTCTAAAGATTTGGTTGGATAACTTCAAAAGTTGTGTGTGCCATTTAAAGACCTTCCATATGAAAAGTTGTTAAAGGCTTGATTTTTTCCCAAATGCTGTGTTCTTAGCGAGGCATCACATTTTCTTGTTTTGCCACAAAAAAGGAAGTGCTTTGTATCTCTTCCATACATACTCCAATCTGCCCAAATTTTCATGTTTGATAAGAGTCCCAGCCTGTAGACAGCTTTGTGCAAATGTATTTATAAAAGTTATGGTGCCACCTACTGGCTACAGGAAATGGCATGCTTTATACTTTGATGTCCTTCTTTAATTAGCTAATGTAAGTCAGTAGTCAAGTGTAAAACAAAAAACAAAAAAAGGAAAGAAAAACTAGTTGTACAGATATATATACTTTAATGAACTCCCCCGAGAGATTTGATCTGATCGACTTCAAATTTTGTGTGTGCCATATAAAGACCTTCAAGATGAAAAGCTGCTAAAAGCTTGAGTTTAGGTCAAACCCTGTGGTCTTAACAGGCCTGCAAATTTCCACGATTCACCACAAAATAGGAAGTGCTTTTTATCACCACTTTATATGGTACAATCTACCCCAAACTTCGTATGTTTGATGATAGTCCTGACGGGAAGACATCTAAATGTCAATATTGTAATGGTTATTTATGGTGATAATGGTTATATTTTGTCACCTACTGGCAACAGGAAATTATATGTTTTATATTTTCATGTACATCTCTAATAGGCTAATGTAAATAAATAGATATCTTGGAGTTTCTGTCTAACACTTTGGCCTTGGCAAAGCGTCAAAATTGAATGTTTTTCCACAAAACAGGAAGTGCTTTGTATATCTCTATATTGTACAGTCTGCCCCAAACTCTATAGGGCCACCTACTAGTAACAGAAAATTACATGTTTTGTACTTAATGCATTTCTCTAATTAGGCAATATAAGTAAACAGTTTTTTTTCATGTCTTTGAATATGCAGTTGACACATACTCTATTCTGAAGACAGAAACCAACTTCAAATGATATTCACAATGCATTTCTTTTGTTTAGCATTCAGCACTCACCTTTTCCCACAGTGCCAAGACAAGGATGTTCTCTCCAACTAATGAGCAATATCTCTGAGGATACTCAGCTCTGTGCCTGTGTAAATCTCCAGGTGTATGCACGGATCTTTATCAGTCACTGATGCAGTACGTGCATACTTTTCAGTAATAAATCAGTCTGTCCTCGTGTCATGGAGTGATTCCTAAAGCTGTCAGGGTGTCCATGTGACATTTTCACGATGTGCAGTGATTTTACACAATAGGGACACAAATATTGTTCATGTTAAGAACAGAAATATGACAAGTTATTGCGCACTGCATGACATACATTGGAAAAGTGTATGTCACTGACATTTCAGTGAGAAATTGTTTTGAAATCCTTTCCCACATCCTGATCTGTGGCAGGAGGAAACGTGCCGTGGCATTTAAGGTCAGCTCTAACCTGCAGCTGGTTGATTTGAAAGTGATTTTCAAACGAAGGTGTATTTTTCTGTGATTGGGATCATAAGACAGGCTCCCACAAGCATGCTAATAGACTCATCTTACTGTAGAGCAGCAAGCAAATCCTGATGGATATCAGCTTGCTGCCACACAAATACATTCACATATGGCAGAATGGAGGCAAGATAATGTGAAAATACCTAGGGGCCAGTCGCTTTTGAATAACATCATATTGGTTATTTTGAAAAATTACAAACAAATGAGACAAACAAACTGTTTAATTTTTTAATGAAAATATATTTGACTTCACAGGGCCCCTGAAATTGGCGGCCCCCACTGTCGACTTCACGCGTCTTTGCTGTGGCCATGTGTGCTACCTAAATGAAAATGTCTGCTGCCAGGTCCATTAGTTTGCTAATTTCTTGTCTGTTTATGAAAACACATTAATTCTGCCTGCACAGTTCCCACTTGGTGCATGTCTACAAACTGTATGAAAGTCTTACCATCATGAGGTGAAGACAAAAAATGCAAAGTGATTTTGCTTGATTAACCAATATTGTGTGATGAGCCATATATAGTATATTTTAAAAGAGATGGGCTGTTAAAAGTCTGTCTGCAGGCCAAAACTGGCCCCCGGCTGGACTTTGGACATGCCTGAAACAGAATGTATCAGCAAATGATTAAGAAAAAAGTGAAAACCAGAATGGTTAGAAATGGCTGTGTAGTCAAATACTAGCAGAGAGTTTGAAAGAATACGCAATGAACCAGCATTTTGCCAAAACAGACTGCCTCAGTTCTGATTTAAACCCCATACATATATTTGTATCGATTCTCTTTCACTGCTGCTTATTCCGCCATAATGCTGTCACCAATAAACTATATCACTATCTGTCCAACATCAAGCAGAGGCCATAGATTACAGGTCTTGTGCATATTCTCCATGGCTGAGTAGAGAACACCAGGATCACACCACTGTCTTTTTCCCATCTATATTCATTGGTTACGAGCAGCAGTAAATCCAAAACCCGACTGGGATTAGAGAGCTGTCCAGAGTTGGAAATAGAAGCCAAGTGTTTATCCTGCTGGTCAGGCCTCTTGGGCTACAGCGACAGACACTATCAAGGCCGAGGAAGAAGCTCCTGATATTTAGAGGGTGATAAAAACTAATGGGAACATGCAAAAGCAATTCTCTCACCTCTTATGAGCTGAGGGGTGGATATGTTTAAGTTCTAGAAAAGAAAACAAGAGCTTTTCTCTTCCAGTGTCCACTGGAGATGATAGGAGTTGTCTGCTAGTCTCATGTCTCATGTCTGTTGTTATCCGTTATTGTATCTAAAGTGCACTGACTCTATCTGCCGGCCCACTGCACTCAATGTGAGAGCACACAAAAAGCCATCTCGCCGCCGCTGACAGATGATTGTCAGAGGCGATACAAACCCCAGCAGCATTAGCTTTCCATCACAATAAGGAACTGATTCTAAAAAGTCATCAGTGCTGCTGTCTGTGGCTGTTTATCTGCTGTTCAGCTTTCAGAAGCTCTGTCCATACATTGACCCCCACCTAGAAAAAGGAGACAAAGATCACATTGCTAATTAGTCTCATAGATTCAAGAAATTACATTTTCAAGGAACGTTTATCATCAACCTCATCGGCATAATGGAGGGCTGACTACTACTATTCCTTTTTAATTGAAAGAATATCTAAACTAAACCATTTCTTTTTTTTCAGAACAAAAAAATGAAATGGTTTTTCGTTTATTATGAGTCAAGACGTCCCATCTCTCACATTGATTACCTTCCCCAAAGCCACTTTGCAATCAGAGTCAGCAGCAGTCACCGGCGTGAATATCAAACGTGTTGTTATTTAAAAAATCTGAGACCAGCAGAGAGAAGAGCACTTGTGATCATATGACACCATGACACCTTAAAATATGTACATTTTAATAAGCATTACATGAAAACTCAAGACATTTAAATCAAGGGAACACACACCAACATGGGCTCTTACACTGTGTTATAGAATGGTTTCAAACATTTAGGCACTTACATTAAGGGTATACATTACTGGCACACCGTTACACTATTATTTGGTGAAGATATGTTCAGGTATTTTAAATAGTTATTTATTTCATTCAATCCAAAACTGTTTAGTGTGTTAATCATTTATGTAATCATTCAAAGTTCAAAAGAACACATACAACAGGCATTAGCTTCATTTTGAAGAAAACAGCCACAAGTGGTGTTTGAAACACTTGAGAGACAGCTGCCAGTGACTCAAAAAAGTTATTGCAGATTTAATGTAATGTTTACATAAATTTTAAAAAACCTGTTTCTTCTAACTCAGTTTGAACATGCAGTGCTGGCAATTAAGCTGTCCTATGACATAGCATGATAATTACTGGATTCATGTAAGCAAAGAACATATCACATGTGATGCCACGCAGCGCAATGTGATAAATACGAAGCTTTCAGGTGAAAGAGAGGCGTGCCTACAGGATGCTATAATCACGCAGCGAGTGCATGTAAATGTGAGAAATGTTAAAAGTTAATGTAGCCTGTCATGTAGGCTACAGATTATTCTGTGTGCACTGTATTTATGGTCGACCAATCAGCTGTAAACTGTCAACTGTTTCATCTCTCGCGGACACTAACTCTTGCACGCGCGCACCTGCCTCTCTCTCACCTCCTGAAAGACGTCCATGTGCTTTCTCCACTTCGCCCGGATTTTTCAGGAGAGGCAGACGAGACACGGACGCAACTTTTTCTCTCCGCCTCTGTGAGAAACGAAGCGGACTCAGACCTTCTGTTTGCGCTGCTAAGATTGCCCGAAAATACATCTCCTCCTCACACAGTGCGGCTGTTACATTTTTTTTAAATTACTGAGCTGAGAAAAAAAAGCGGGAGATACTGCAACGTCTGCTGGTAAGTGCCTTATAAAATGTGTTTTAATTCACTAGATTTCATCCTTGGAAAGTCATGAGAGATCAATGTCTCTTAAAATAAAGATGAAAGCGTTTCTTTCTCAACTATGACTCTACATTTGAGTGTTTTTACTATATTGATTTAAATTCACAGACTGTGATATTCCTCAAGGGTGTGATGATCTCCAACAGTTTAATACTCCAATTGAGACACCCTGCAGCTTAACAACACCAAGTTAGGTTTTCTAAACTGCCCCAGAGCCCTAATTCAAAGTACATTTTCCCTCTAGTTCTGCAGATATAGTAATTTTTGCATGGCATTGCATTAAAAATAGATTATTACTAATTTCCTTAAGCAATAACTTTTTTCATTTATTTTAATGAAGCAGCTCTATGGAGATCCCATAAATCACAACTGTAAAAATAAGCTATTTGAGATCATGTTTTTTTTGGTGCCCCCACCACCACCACCACATTATAATTGTGTACACAGATTGCCTGGTATCACTGTATATATGTAAACCTGGCATATGTGGTTAAATGTCCCCCCACCCCCCACCCCCTCTAATTGGTTTTATATGATACTTTTTCTTACCTCATATGCTTGCGAAGCGATCCAAGTGTCCACTTTTGCAGCAAATCAAATGCCCCGTCATCACACTGAGTCTAGTCTGTGATATTGGCTTACTGTAAAGTGACAAGGTCCTGATAAATTGCATTGAGCTTGTTATAATGACCTCACCCACTAACATTTTTCATCAGAAAGTAACAGAAATATCACACATGCCAGTATGACAACGCATGACAACGCATGAAGCACTGAGATCATGTAATTTGTTTTGATCATGTTTTGTCGCCATGAATCCTGACCCTGCATGAGTAATGCTGACATGAGAACTTTCTGTTTCAGGTGAGGATGTGCTGCTTGTTGGCACCATGTACCAAAAAGCATTCTTGATTTTCACCTAATTTGTTGGATCAAATTGTTCTGAAACACAAGTCTTTCTAAACCAAAATAAAAGTGTGTGCGAAGACATGGGGGAGTCCAACATTAGCCATGTGGTTGCAGTTTATACAGAGACACATGAGAGTCTCCCATCAGGCAAGCTGGATCATTACATGGACACCTATGACATGGACTACGGCGTCCCTCCTGATGAGATCCCAGACACAACGCAGGGCCAGGCCTTCTTTGTGGCCACCATAGTTATTGGCGTGGTGCTTGTTTGCATCATGCTTGTCTGTGGTTTTGGAAACTTCATATTCATTGCCACACTGACACGCTACAAAAAGCTCCGTAACCTCACCAACCTGCTCATTGCCAACCTTGCCATCTCAGACTTTATTGTGGCAGTGGTGTGCTGCCCATTCCTGGTGGACTATTATGTGGTGAAACAGCTTTCCTGGGATCATGGATTGGTGCTGTGTGCCTCCGTCAACTATCTCCGGACTGTGTCACTCTATGTGTCCACAAATGCATTGCTTGCAATTGCAATTGACAGGTGAGTGTGTTATTTCTGTCATGAGCTCAGTTCATTAAGACGCTGCTTCTTGCAGGAAATTTCCAGTGTTTTCTACAGACTTTAGAATCAGTAAAGCTCTCATATTTTTATCTGGAAATAATATCTCCTTTTCTCAAAGAACATCACAAACAATATATCTTTGTCCATCCTTGTGGATTTATTCCAGTCATTGTTTGCCATATCCAAGAGATTTAGAGAGATATGGAGACACTGATGTTGAGATTTTTATTGGCAGACACAGTAAAAAACTTTCTAGATTAAAGCTGGCAACAGATGTTACAGTCTTTGAATAAAAATGTCTGTTTTGTAAAATATATTAAACTTTTTTCTCTATTAATTTTACCAAGCTAACCACTAACCACATTTGAATTTATTTATGGTGAAATATATACTACTATGCATAGGTGTAAATTTAGAGGGTGTGGGGTAGTCACAGGAGACACATCCCCCTTTATATTTATAACATGCATTTTTCTCCCCCCAATAAAAACATGAAAGCAGCAAAGGACTTTTAAAGAAATCTTTTATTTATTCATTTATTTATTACAAAATGCAGGAAATTAAGTGTTTGATGCTAAATATTCTCTAGCAGAGGACCCCCCCACCCCCTTTAATTTATACAGCTTCCCCCACGATGCTGAAATCCCAAAATGAAACCTATGGCTCTGCAAGCTCAGTTGCAGTGTTTCTTTGCCCTGCTGGTTCATATTCATGTCATATTCGTGCTGAGGTGGATATGTTTACTTTTATCAATACATGCAATTCTTTTTAATGCATCATTTGGCTCTACGCTGCTGTTGAGGTCCATCTTGATGTATAATTCATCAAAATGAAAGATTTGCGTGCATAAACACTAACGTTAGTGCTTCAAAGGCCATGAAAACATGCATTGATTCATTCAAGATTGTTAATTAGCCTGAAACAATTCTCTAGCTGATCTGTTCAGTATGCAACAGGTAGATATCCTTTCATGATGAATCAGTATATCCTCATCTACTTGTGCCACAAATATTTAGACAGCATTGATGTGTTTAGTAGGGAATGAGGCTGTTAACATACCAAAACAATCCAGTATACAGCAGTATCCCTTATGATATACTGTAAAAGTCCTCATGACTTAAGGCCAAATATATTAAGATTCCAAAACAACCAAAATGAGCATTCCTGGCACTGGTAGGACAAAGGACTTCAAGTTCATTTAATTATAAATAGTAGTTTAATTTAAGTGTATAAATTAAACTTAAAGTACTTTGCAAAGTAACTGCTAGTAAAAAAGATTTGGATTGCATTAGCATAGCAGCAAACGTCACTGGAGGTTACTGCTTAATGTTAACATCATGCTTAAAAGTGTACTTTAATTAAAGAAACACTTTACAGCTGTTTGTTTTTTAATCACTGAGTATTTTCAGTTAATAAGAGAGTGAAAGTAATAGCACAGATGTACACATGTTCAATAGGCCCCTTTCATGTGTCATTTTGCCATGAGACCGTAGAGAAAGCACAGGTGTGAATGGTTAAATCAATTATGGCCGAATTTCATGTAGCTGTTCCAGTTACAGTTTCCTGGTGTTGTGCATGCTGGCTCACCTTCATACTGTGATGGCTTACTGGGACACTTGCAGAGAATAAAGCCATTGTTAATTGTTATTTAACACCTGTGCTGACAAGTCAACTCATCTGCTTTGACAAAGGCTGATATATGCATAAACTGAAACAGCCCCTTAGTGTAACAGAGCAAGATAAATAGTGCAAAACACCATGATTTCTCTGGGAGAGGCACAGGTCATTAACACTATGTTACCTATACAGGTTCATGGTCTATAGTGCCACATCCTCTTATTGATTGAAGTGAATGGTTCATTGCCTGTACCTGAGTCTCTGAACTCAGTTCTTCAGAATGCAACCCCCGCCACCTCCTCTCCCTTAATTTTCCTTGTGCTACATGAATGTCACCTCACTGCACTGCCCTGTAGTGCATACATTAATGTAGGGAGACACGTGTATGTGTGCATGAGTGCACACAACATCCACAGATTCACAAAGAAGTATGTTTAAAATTTCAAGCTGTGAGGAGATTTAAACGTGGCATGAGGGCTGGATAATGAGTGTTAAGTGTGTGAAAGTGATCAGTATGAAGTATTGTTGAGTTAATAATCCTTCTGATTTTGTATGAGCTTGCTCGTGTTAACCATAAAAACAGCTTTTTGAGCACAGTCTGTTATGGATAATCTGCAGGCCTGCTGCCAAGCTAATGGGTAATAATTGACTTCTTTGTGGGTGGTACTCTGTATCCCAAGGTAGTGTAAATTGTCATGCTGCAGCAGAAAAAACAATTGAATGATACAGAGAATAAATTTAAATTTCAAAATGTAAAATAGTATATATATATATTTGTAATGATAATGCTGATTAACATGATTTTAAACAAACATACAAAACAAGCAAACAAAAAATAATGGAGTGATTTATTAAAAAACTATACATTTAAGGATTTTGAATGGATTTTTAAAAGTGATTTGTTTGACTATAAATCATGTAGTAGATGAAGTGTATCTATATAGAGTGCTGCAGGGATGATGTTGATGATTATTTGTAGAGCAACAGGGAAGTTAACATCACCCTAGCACCCTCGACAAAAAGCCAATGGGGTTTTGCCGTTGTATACTGGATTATTGCAGAAAATAAGCTCTGTGGCAAGCAAAGTTTATGATACTAACAAACTGGCTTTCTAACTAAAAACCCATTGACTTTGAGTTGAAGGAACCAGGACTGCTTAAAGGCAAACTAATTTCCAAGTTTTAGGACTCATTTCTGCACCACTCTATTGAAAAGTTTTACCCATCAATATTAAAATATTATATTTTTTTGTCTTTCTTAACATGCTGTGATTGGAAATGTTGGGCTATATACAAAATATATATAGATGAAAACAACTCTAAAATACATGAGTAAAGTACTGATGTCAGTTAATGCTTTTACCTCTTGCTTTACATGCCTAAGACACTGTCCCTTAAGGAGCGAAAAGCATCCATACCTTTTGACTCCATAAAAATGACCTTCTACCAATACGAAAAAGCCAGTTCTTTGAATTATGAATCATTGTGAATTAAACTTCAATCTTACATGAGTGACTGAAAGTCATTTGCTGAATCTTTTGACTTCACAGAGCGCTCAGAATGCTAAAAAGGGTGGTGTGATTGCATTGTATTATGAAGTAGATATACCCTGCCTCTTCAATGAATAATATGTCTGTGTTCTTCCAGGTACATGGCCATAGTCCATCCTCTGAGGCCTCGTATGAAGTACCAAACCGCCTACTGCCTGATAATGGGAGTCTGGATTGTTCCTATCCTGATATCAATTCCCTCTGCCTACTTTGCCTCTGAGACCATGTATCCTCATGGCGGCGCCACTCCAACCACTCACAAAGTCTTCTGTGCTCAGATCTGGCCTGTGGACCAGCAGATCTACTACCGGTCCTACTTCCTTTTTGTTTTTGCTGTGGAGTTTGTTGGACCTGTAATCGCCATGGCAATGTGTTACACACGAATTTCCTGTGAGCTCTGGTTCAAGAACGTTCCAGGTTTCCAGACAGAGCAGATTAGGAAAAGGTTGCGTTGTCGCCGTAAGACTGTGATGGTCCTGATTGGGATCTTGACGGCATACATCCTGTGCTGGGCGCCGTACTATGGTTTCACCATCCTGCGAGATTTCCACCCAACGCTCATCTCCCGCCAGAAGAACTCGTTGGTGGCTTTCTATATCATCGAGTGCATTGCCATGAGCAACAGCATGATCAATACCTTCTGCTTTGTTAGTGTCAAGAACAACACAGTTAAGTACTTGAAGAAGATTGTACTGCTGCGATGGAGGTCAACATACACACCCAACAAGACTGTGGATGAGATGGAAATTAGGACCTCCACCATTCCTGTAACGGAGGAGATTGAATGCATCCATTTGAGATGAAGAGAATAAAGTCATAGCAGTCACTTAAATTTGGGCAGTTGATATACAGAAATTATGTAGTTGAATGTTGGTTTTGACATGGAACCTTTCTTTGGTGTTTAAATTAAATTTTGAAAAGATGAAGCACAATGAAAGGTCAAACCAGTATTGTGGTCTGTGTGACATATAGGTTTATGCCGTATACCCACAGAAAGCTCCATTTCCATATGCTGTATCCATTTATTAGTGTGCAACTATGTCACCATAGTTTTGTGACAGAATTTATACTTCAGCTATTTGTTTTTTGGGGTCAAAACATGACACCTAACTGAAAAACCACTGCAGAACATGCAGAGACACTCCTTTTCTTTACTTGCCCCCAACCCCCCAGAATAGTACGAAGTATGTGCATAGCGAGTGTGTGGTTGAGCGTACAAGAGAGAGGAGAGAGTGACGGTGGATACGCTTAGAGCACAGAGCCATTGGATTCCAGAGGAGAGAGGAAATTAGCAGTTAAGTTGCTAAGTGGTAGTAAATGTTCACTGTAGGCCTCAGTTTGTCCATGGATAAACACTGCATACCCTGGTAAAGTTTTCTTGTTTTGCTTGTTAACTGTTGGGTAAAGTGAAGCTGTTTAGCATCAACCTCAGCCCACCAAGCAAAACAAAGAGTCCTAGGAACCACCTTGAGTCGGGGTTACATGGTGGCTTTGAGTCTGACCATGACCTAACCTACCAATGATTCTTGCCTATGTTACTATTATGAGCATTTTTTGCTGAACTTTTTATGTATTTATTTATTTTTTATTTAGAGCACTATTGTAGGAGTAATTGTATTTGTCAAGTTTTGCATACTTTACCCCATGTACTTAACTTTACATTAAGTAATGTCATTTGTGGGGTGGTCATTCATTAGATAGCATATGAACCATTGTATGAGGATACATTGAGAGACAACATTACTAAAGCTTTGGCAGTAAATACAGTACAGGACTTTCATAAGAATGTAATTGTTGTGCACACTGTGAAAATACACAGTTATTGTGAAATGTTGTAGCATGTGTATAAGATATATTACATGAAATACTTGTAACAGTTGTTACAACCCTTACTGATTCATGATGTTGACTTCAGTACCTAAGGCTAATGCTTATATTGCTTTTATGGTATGTGTTTTGTTTTTGATCGATTTTTAGTAAGGTCAAATGACTTAGAAGATCTTTCATTGATTGCTTTCGTATTTTATGTTTGTTTTCTTTTTTCCTTTTTGAAAATATTCAAGATATTTATTGTCACTATGTCACTGTATTGTCAGTATGTCACTCTATGGAATGTACAGCATTGAAAAGGTTATTTAATGAAGTGATAAACCAGCAAACACATAATCCCGTGCCTCTTGAATGTCTTTAAAAATGTCTTGAATATTTGTGCTTTGAAAAGAATCAATACATTGCATGTTGTCTTTGTAGATGGATGGATTGTATGTGCATTTATGGTAATAAATAATGAGACAATGGAAAGAGAAGCTGCTTTAATTTATTGAGCTGTTCTTCACTTTCCTCCATGTAAGTTTCCTATGGCATCTATGGTATCATTCAGAAACAAAGGCACAATACAAATAACAAAGAGCACACCACCACAAGAGGTTTTATTTGGATAAATGAAAGATCAGTAATGATGGGGAGATGGTCAAGTTCAATGGGATGATGGGGGTCGAGAGGAGGGATAATGGGGAGGAGGTGGAGTTCGATGGGATGGCAAGATGGAGAGAGAGAAGGATGAGAAAGGGGACGTTTGCCAGGGAATGAATGGGACTTGAAGGTTGGTCAGGGTCATGTATGATAGAATAATGGAGGTTTAGGAGAGTGAAGAAGGTGGGATCAGGTTCCTGGGTATTGATTATTTGGATTGAGTGGTGGTGAAGCTGGAGGGTGTATGAAACCAGGGGTTGAGACTCGGGGGTGGAGGATATATCTCAGTGAGCTCTGCCCTGTACAATCCCCCTTGGGGTTCATAGCCGGGACCACTTTGTTTTTAGGCAATGGTACTAGTGGCTGAGTCCTGCTGAGGATGAAGACAGGAGAAGAAGGTGGAATGTTGTGAGAGCTGAGACGAACAGGGGAGAAGGGGTTAAACACACCTATAAATCAAAGAAGATGACTGAATTAATGAGGCACAGGTGGTAAAATTAAAGAGATGCAGGTGATTTGAATTAGAAGGAGAGAGAAGTGTGGTCCTGTTCCTGAACCTGAGTTATAATACTACATTAGGAGGCAGGCAGCAGTTCTCTGATGACCACAAAAAGCACATAAGAACAAACAGAGACCAAAGGTGGTTTGAAAAGGGAAAGAAGACAATTATCTACATGTTAGAAAATCTGTTGTTCTGTTAATGGTCAGGCATGGCTGGAGGCTACCTCAGAAAACATTGGGGCAAAAACATTACATGCTGAACAAGCTATCAGCAAGTGAAGGGTCAAGCTAGAACAACCTTCCCTGAAAAAAGAGGGAGGTGACGACACTACCTATCAGCAACTACTAATGCTATTGTGATGTCATTCAGGAAATTTCACAGCAATTCAGACCTCACACGACTGGTTCAGTTTGGCCTCGTTCTCAAGTGGTGTCACCTGTGCGTGTTGCATTTGGATACGCCAGGTGCCATCTGGCTATCTGCCAGCATTTAATTACAACACCACCGGTTCTGTCTGAGTGCTTTTTTTTTTATCTTTCGCCATCCAGCCACATTGTGGTCGGACACAGATGGTGGTTCTTGGCGTTACGATCGTATGCCACAGAGCAGCCCTATTTGACAAGTTTGGAGTGACAACAGGCTGGATATACTGTTGATAGGGTCTGAGGAAATGCTGCCAGTAGCAGCATAATATAAGGAGCTAGATGCTGGCTACCTATAGGGCTGGCAGGAGGGGTGGTGGATAGGTCCAACAAACTGAGGACTTTTACCCAGGAGTCCGATGTTCACTTCCTATATGAATGTAGAGCAAAACCATCACGTTTTTCTTTGTTTTTGTCAACAGCTGACGTTGGAGGATACTACAAATGTAATATGTAGACACAAAAGTCTAGTGACAAAGCTGCAATATGTGACTTGTAACTTGAGATGAGAACTTGTTGTAAGACCACAATGAAGGCCGAGTTGAAAGATGGGTGTGGTTCAAGCAAGGGGGTCAAAAGTAGGGAGATAGGAATCAGGGAAGGAACCATTGGCCCCCACTTTACACCCCTGGCCTACATTCATTATCAGTTGCGGATCACTTTTTTGCAGCTGGTGTGATTTCATAAGAACATGGTCTCTATTTTAAAGTCTCTAGGTGGTCTCTAGTCTCTAGCACTTAAGTAAAACTAACAAGAATGTTCCAAGCAGTGCATTTAGGCAAAAGGTTAACAGTTACTTTAGTTACTTTCCACCTCATGCTTTTATAATGGCAGAACCAGAGCACATTAATAAATTACCATTATGTGAGACCTGCTCCCTGCTAATAACAGCTTTATGTAAACTCACAGTGGTGGGTAAAAAGGTCTTTCACATGCTCACGTAACTGATTTACAATGATTTACCATATGATGGAACAGTAGTGATGAGATATTGTCTCTGGAACACATTTACCTCAAAATACATACACTGACCTTTTTTTCTTATCAGCCTCATTCCACAGTTTGCATCACTCTTATTGTTGTACTCTGAGCATAACCATGCTTCTCCTGACTTGGCCATTAAGTCCTTGTTTAGTATGTACGCAGCTTGTAAAGATGGTCGCCTCTTATGCTAATTTTTTTACAGGCTTGTTGTTTGAAGCTGGGAAATGTTTATTTTGCCATTATCAGGGTCCTTGCTTATTGGCCACATCAGTCTCTGTGCTCTGGCCCCTGTGGGTAAAGTGTCAGTTAATGCAGGTGTGTTTTTTTCTCTCTCTGTTCCTTACTTTCCTGGAGAACCTACTATTAGGTTTCACAAATAAACAACATTTCCAACACATATATTTTGCTGTCAACAGGCAGCTCAGCTCCAATGGGCTATTTCTCAGTGAGTGTTTACTCATCACTAGTTCTCCACAAGATCGTATTCTCCACTTTCTTTGAAGCCACATATTTCCCTGTACTTCACAGGCATTTGCATTAACACGGTGCAATTTCACAAACATTTTTTGTGGTGCTTAAGTGTAACAAGTGGTGATTATTGTACATTTCAGATATTTTTCTCACCTGAAAAGGGGAAATTACAGAGACTGCAGTACTAGTAAGTCCTATTGACATAAAACTAATACATACAGTATATGTGCAGAAAAGACTTGGAAAAAAGGCATTTATGTCACAGCTCAGTGCAAACATAAAGGTGGTAAAATGTTGAGGTTTAAGAATTTTTTTAAGGGCAGTACAAATTCAGATTTTTTTTGTATTTAACTTGTTTTTTGACATCATGCAAAAGTGTATGGGTATAATTATTTGTTTTGTCAACAGTCCAAATAAAACTCAGCAAGATCCTATAATGAGCTCTCATCAGTGAAAAGAAAAGAGATCCAGAGGTTGAGATTTTTGTATTTGACTCAAGGGTTGCTTACTGCAACAATGCAGCACCAGTTGGGGTCATAGAGTTTGCATCATGAGGGGCCCAATCAAAATAAATGAGAATGATATTGTATAATGCTGAAATAGGGGAATACGTGACTAAGGGATGATTTTTTTTTCTTTGCCAAACCTGGAATGAATCTTGGACATTTATTTCCCCAGAGAACCAGGGATTATGCTGCTGGCAAAATGTTTGCATATGGATGAATTCCTGCCATGAAGGAGCATATCTGACTGGCAATAATGTCAGGCTAGGCTGTTTATACATTTCCTGATGTATGCATAAAGTCACATGGTTTCCTAATGTTTTATTCTTTTCATCAGTGCGAACAGTAGGGGGCTGGTTTTCACAGAACACAAAGTGGTTTTCTTGTCTCAGTGTCCAACGTCATGTTTCTAGAGCCCAATGTAGCTGTGTCAGGGTGTTTTTGGTGTGTTATGTATGGACAATGGAGGTAGCTACTGTTGCGTGAGCCATTGGTTTGTGGACTCTAGTTTTGAAGCCTTGAGTCCAGTATTTCACCCATTGCCATCTTGGTTTTTTAGGGGCAGAAGTGATCATATTTAGGCGATAGGCTGGTGCTGTTGAGGTGTGTCTAGTTCACAGTAAAGAGTGTTAGGATCTCTTTCCCCTTGTTTCTCATTTTTTCCTCTCCCTTCTTCTTTAATATTGTCCCCACTTTGCTTCCCCTGTCTGTGTGTGTCTTACCCTGGGCATGGCTGACCTACAATCTGCACTCAAGCTGAACTCCTCGCACACCTGCAGCTCCTTACACACCTGCTTATCATATACTCTGATTTCAAGCTATGTGATTTAAGAGCGACTTTCCTCTCCAGCCTTCGCCAGTTCATTGTTATCCTGTATCGGACTTCATCTTAATCATTTTTTTCTCAGTTTCTCAGTTTTTGCCTTGTTTTTGGATACCTGCCTAAACCTGTCTTCTTCTCGACACTTCAAATCTGCCAAAGTCAACAGCCTTGCCCCTCTAATCAGACGGTCAGTGGTTCGATTTCCAGCTCCTCCACTCAACACGTCAAAGTATCCTTGGGCAAGATCCTGGCCCCCAAGTTGCTCCTGATGCTGTGCCATCGGAGGGTGAGTGCATGAGAATGGTTACCGAGAAGCAGGTCCCACTATGTATGGTATCTTAGGCCACCATTGTGTGAATGGGTGAATGTGACATTTAGTGTGAAAGCGCTTTGAGTGGTCAGAAGACTAGAAAAGCGTTATACAAGTGCAGTCCATTTACATTATGCAAATTGATGAAACATCCTGTGATGCTATTTCATTCATTCATTCATTCATTCATTCATTCATCCCTATTTGGTTTATTTGCTCATTTCAGTGAGTAATTTTTGCAAAACAATAACAAAAAACAATATACACTCATTTTCATAATACTTCTACACATTATATATTTACCTTTCTTTTTTTCCACAAATCATCTGAAATTGAGCAATAACAACAGAAACAAACAATTATAGTCGTCTGTGACTAGAAAGTTTATAATGTCTTAATATTTTTTCTCTATACTTTATTTTAAATTGCATAATATTTGAGCTGCATTTAAAGTCATTATCCAGAGAATTCCACTTTTGGGGGACGTTTGCCTCTGGGTCTTTTGCAAAAAATTACTTTGTTGGTTGGGTTTAGGAAAAAGGTCTCTGCCAGAAAGGGATGCCTGACAGAAAGCCCTAAAGGCTATATTCGCCTATTGTCCCACCAGGCTGAATATAGCCTGACCTTTGTGTGTGTGATGTTCATCTGTGGGAGCAGTGATGCTTCGGCCTCTTGACCTGCAGCTGACTCTCAGTTTGACCTGCACTCAGAAACAGATGACTCTACCCAGAGAACTAAATCTGACATAAATGAAAAGCTCTTTCAAACTTCTCCTCTCCTCTTTCCTGAATGTGCTTGGCTTAAACATTACTAAGACTTCATAAACACTATTCCAACATGGACATAGCGATCAACTTGTTTGTTGAAAAGTTTCCCTTAAATGGTTGACCAGTGTGACTGTCATCAGGAGCAGATCCAGGAGAATAACACTGTCCAGGAAGCCACAACTGACATTAACAAGCAGTTTTCTTTCTTTCCCTCTTTGCTGAATTTTCCTGGCTCATACTGCATCAGACTTCATGTTGATCCACTCCTCATTACACAGAGATCCTTCTCTTCCCTAAATGGGTATTAAATTTTACTTTTCATATAACTGCAAAACTTACTTTAGCATTTATAGGTACTCATATTAAATCCATTTGAAGAAAACTCACCTCTCAGTGTGTGAAACAATAGCCTGGTGGTAAGAATTATTGCTGTGTGGCAGCTATTTGTGCATCAAACTATTTTAAAGAAAAATATCCACTGAAAATCTATCTTTAGAGTATCAAATACACAATGACCACAGGTTATAAAAGTAGCTTGCTCATTTGCTGTGGTCAGCTTGGATTCACACCAATGGTGTGAATCAAACCACACCTGCAGCATAATCTACTTCTCTGCCCTTGATAGATATGTTCCAAAAAGCCAATATCTCTACAGCATGGTTAAATGTAGTAGTTCAGTGTTGTGCCATTTGTAGTAGGTTGAAAATGCTACATGTATATTTTTTATTGAAACAGACACCCCCCTAATTTTTTTGTTGAATATGTGAACTAATCTAACTCGGTTTATACAGTTTTGACATCGCGTCAATACTGCAATATGTCAGCAGATGGCACTGTAACGCCACTGTGGATCCATTAGGGAGACGCTAGATATTTGCTCTGTGCATGCGCGGCTCAGTATTAAACGAGCACTGGCTGGAGCAAGACGCTAACTTTTGGTCCTCTCTCTTATTAATCCACAGGTATGTTCAAACTTGCTTTTCTATGATCAGCTTTGCTTAACATCTAATGCTAGTGCATTGAAACATGTTTGGTAGAGTTTTGATATGGTTTTGAGATGTATTTTGAGCACAGACAGGTTGTTTTTGTCAGTTTGTGTCCTGGCCGTGGCCGCCATCTTGTCTAATTACCTCCGTGAGTTTCTGTTTTCCACATTATTTTCACAAGTGTAAGTTACAGACATTAGCTTGAGGTAACGTAAGAAAACGTGTTGCAAACATTGTTTATGAGTTAAAGCCAGTTCGCCGAGAGTAAATTCGGGAGTCGCGATATGCAAATTAGTTTCACTTCCGGTCGCTCGTTAACAGTCATCCTCGCGCCATATTGTCAGACAGTTAAGTGCAAGGCTAAGACAATGTTATGTAAATGTTGCACAAAGGTTTTGTAACCATTATATCAGTGTTGTATGAGTGTTATTGTATGTGTTAAAGTACGAGTGACTATGGGTATTTGAGTTAAGTAAATGTGTGTTTTTTAGTAGTATTATTTTTGTACAGTTTCATGTTTTTAGTTGAGCCAATTCTTATTTATGTGAAATATAATTTAATAGTGCTGCAGCTATCGAATATTTTAGTAATCGAGTATTCTACTGAAAATTCCATCGATTAATCGAGTAATCGGATAAAACATATTTTTGTTTAGTTAAAGAGCAATTATAAATATACATGAGACAATAAGACATTTCACCTAACAATGAACCATTGGTTTCCTTTTTTAACTACCCAGTTAGCTTTATTATGTTTTTATTTTCCACCCTCATCACTCTGCAGCGCTGTGTTTTTACAGATTAAATAAAGCCTGTATGAAAGGCACGTTAGCCACGCATCGACAGTAGTCATAATTAATAGAAACCTAGCCCTCCGCAGGGCTAACGTTATGTTAGCAAGGTACAGTAACGTTAATCTCATTAATTAGCGCTACATTAACTTAATTTTGCCTTGTCTCGGGTGACGGTCCTCCGCTCTCGGAGTAAACAGGGGGCCTTCGGTGGAGATGCTGCAGCATTGAAGACGTACTGTTGTGGTATGCAAGCGCTGTCTTACAGTGAATACACGCAGCAGTGTTCGCCTCGGTGTCCAGCTTGAAATGCTCCCACACTTTTGACATTTTCTGCCTTTACTTTGTGCCTTTCTCTTCGCTTTCGTCGCCTTCTTCGTCGTTACCTCTTCATCCATGGTTAAAACCAAACATATCCGCCGCCTCTTTTTTATTCCTTTATGTGCGTGATGTCAGCGCGTTGTGCCGCATTAAAAGTAGTCCGGGCGAAATACCATGCTTTGAGCTGGCAAAATTAAACAATTCCTTGAGGCAGAGAAAATTCCTCGATCATTTTTTGTAATCGAGTTACTCGAATTATTCGAGGAATCGTTTCAGCCCTATAATTTAAATTATTTCGAATTCATGTGTACATAATTTACTTTAGACCTTATGTTTATCTGGTTTATTGTCAATTGGATTTTTACATTGATTTTCTTTGTGTAACTTATTTTAGTGTGAATGTGAAAAATGAACTTTAAAGCAACATATTTCAGACAGCTGACCTGACTGAGATGTAACTGAGTTGTCCAGACTTTTGTTTTATGGGCTACACAGTGCACCCTTGCCTGTGTAACCTTTGCCGCCGGTCCAGATTTCCCCTAGGTCTGGCGCCGGTAACACATTGCCTTCTCTTAGCTTTTGAATATTGTATTCCACAATTTAAAGAAGTAATGAGAATTGTTTCTGGGTGTGTGACTCATTCACCTTTATAAATGCATTCATATATGTGCACCAACCTGCACCTTAGCCTTAAAATGTGTAGATAGAAAATGCTCATTGTTGTATAGATTTTGCTCAACTCACTAAACTCCTCCATTTCACACAGGCAAGAATCTCCTCTTTAGATCAACAGGTCTTGCCAGGAGCTAGCATGTTCAGCGGACTAATGAATTCTGGATGTCCTTCCAGGGGTGTTAAGACCACCACCTCTCTTAAATAGCAGTTTAATGCGATGTTTTTGCACCTCCCTACCCTTACATGGCCCACAGCTTTGCAGGCAAGAGACATCCAGTGACAGCAAATCGTTGGCTGGTCATGAATAATGATTGTGGCTCAGTTTGTGCTCACTAGAGAACAATTTGATCAATACTGCTCCTTTAACGGCTTAAATGAAGAACTGCCCGTTTGTCTACTGTCTTTTGTTATACAGTGTTGTAGGCGCCTCTAAAAAGCAGTGTGTGAACTGGGACAATATTGTGTTTTATTTTAAAGAATAATCCTTTCAACAACCTAATTGCCAGAATAAATGTTGGCATTGTACCCTCCTGCAAACTGTGGATATGTAACGTTTGTTTGCTATAGTGTAGCAGATATATTTAAACTTGACGTTTTTTTTAAGTTTCAGCCACACTGTGGTTAACCTGTAGTCATGTTTGCGCACAAAAACACTTGACTATAGGAAACATAATGGTTTGCATTCGGAGTCATATTCATGGCTGGAAAATATTGCAGATATCTTGCTGAATAATTGGTGGCACAATCACAGCTGTAAATGTAATCAATGTCTCGCTAAACCACATCAGTGTGGCACAATCTTGGATGCTTTTGGTTGTACAAACATGAATACAAATGCAGCCCACACTTTGCTTAAAAACACCAGCATTTGGTGCTGGAAATACCCTGATGTCTCAATAAAAAGTGACTACTTTTGGTGGCAAAATCACAGCTGAAAATGTGACCAATATCTTGCTGAAAAACAGTTTAAGTGGCACAATCATGATTGGAAATACTGCTGATGTCTTGCTAAAAATCACCTGCTTTCGGGGGCACAAACATGGCTGGAAATGCAGCTGATGTCTCACTTAGAAACACCCACATTTGGTTGCACATTCACAGCTTGAAACACCCCTGATATCTCGCAAAAAAAAAAACTACTCATGGTGGCAAAATAACGACTTGAAATGTTACAGATGTCTCACTGAAAAACAGGTTTTTAGAGGCGTCGAGAGTTGAGGAGTCTCACAGCCTGGGGATAGAAGCTGCTCCGTAGTCTGGTGGTTTGGCAGCAGATACTGCTGTATCTTTTTCCAGATGGCAGCAGGGTGGCTGCTGTTCTTGAGTATCCTTTGGGCTCTGTGCTAATTAAGACTTGTTGTCTAATTGGCTCCATTTTTAAAAATCTCAATCATTAATCATGAAATTCCCGGCTAACAAAGCCGAGCTATGCAGCAACAGTATGACCTGCTCACATACTTATATGTGTAAATATATTAACCGTGTGCTGTTTTGCCTTTGACATAACAGGTGTAAAGCAATAGCAATTTAAAACATGTTTATGCAGTAATGAACCTGGGTACCTACTTAACAAGCAGTATGCAAGACGTTTTGCTATAAATATTCAGTAATGTGGTTAAAATTTGAGCATGTTAATGATGCAAGGCATAATGAACTGTCATTCTAATCTTTTAGGCAGCATCACATCCTACAGAGAAATACATCCTTTTTGACTTCTTTCCCACCAGGCATGAAATCAAACAGGAAACCATCCATATAACAGTGTCATTAGTTGTTAATGTGAATCGGCTCTCATCATGGGGCTTGCGCACTGATGACAGGCTGTCAGGGTCCAGAGTCTCTCCACCCCGTAACATCAGAGAGTACGAGGAGGAGGAAAAGTAAACAAAGATGGCCATGTGTATAAGTTCTCATCACCTATCAACTTCCCGCCAAGACCTTCCATCAGTAACAAACCCAGCAACTCAAGTACCAGCAGGCTTCAGACCTTTGCCAATCACATCTTTCAGTTACTGTTCATGTGGGTCAGAGGGTTCATAGTCAAACATGAAGGCACTGTGAAAATACAGGAGATGGATGTCTTTGGGCAGGGGGAGATACATATCAGACCAAACAACAGACCAATTTACTGACATTTATTAAAAGAAAAAACAGCCTGTATCCTTATGAAAGAGATGCTATTTTACTTTGCTATTATAGTTTGACATTGATATTCTCCACTGTGATCTCACTTAGCCCGCTATATACAGAGATAAAAAAGCCCTAAATTCAAATAAATCAGGTAAATAAAATAAAAGAATATGTTTGTTTAAGATTAACTAACTACTGAATAAAAATTAGTTGTAGTGCTGTTACAAAACATGTAATTGTGTAGTTGTTGCCTCACTCTCTTGTGGCTTTGCCTTTCCTTGTGCTGAATTGTCCTGGTTATTTATGGTGACCTCCACAGATGCAGTACAAATCCAATGAGCCTCCAATGAACCAATGCCATGGAGAGGAGAGTAAAAGAAAATTAAGTGTTCTCGTTTTCCGGCTTTGGGAAATAGCTTCTCTTTTACCCAAGGGACAGAAAGAAAATAAGGAGAAAATCCCTGCCATGTTTTCTTGTGTTACTGAACACAGCACCAGAGTGCTGCCATAAGTAGTTTAAATATCCATGTAACTTGAATTATTACAACAAGAAAAACATGCTGCCATACACACGCATGCACGCTAGTGGTACATTTTAATAGGTTATCTATCTGCCTTTGAATCTAGACATTAGTGAAGATGCCATCCTGTTCAAATACAAAACATGTCATTTAATTTTCTAACTCTAAATATATATATATATATATATATATATATATATATATATACACTACTGTATGGATAAACTTAGTCAATGATCTCTGCTTTCATTTGGAATTTTTTGTTGATATCCAGATTTGAAGATTGTATGGAAGAAATACAAACATTTCCACCACATAGTTTCGTGTTCTGTTGAATAAACTGATCTGACATGGGTTGATTTCATCCTGTGCGGAAAGTAAATACTCCAGACTGAAATACCTCCTGTGACCTTCGGAATGACAAATTGTGTGAATTATTTCAAACATCTTCTGACCTTTTGTCCACCTCCTTGTTTGTCGTACAATGAAACATGACAGCTCAAAGTGGATTACTGCAGAGGGAGACTGCACTGTTCAGAAAAAATGTTTTTGACAAGCAACCTCTTGCAATAATAACTACTGTCTGTCTTTCCCTAGCTTTAACCAAGTAGTTTTAGTTACATAAACTTAACCATAGGGCTGGCAAATCTATCACAAGTCATTGTTCTTCGTATGAGTCATGTTGGAAGGAAATAACATATAATTACATTCTGTTTTCAAGCTGAACTCCTCACACACCTGCAGCTCCTCACACATCTGCTGATCATACACTCTGATTGCAAGCTACCTGATTTAGGCCCACCTTTCTTCTCCATTATTTGCCACTTGGTTGTGAACCCTGCTGTGGTAACACCTCAGCCTCCATCTTATTCATTTTTTTTTTTACACAGACTTTCATTTTTCATACTGCTTCCATATTTCCACCCATCAGTACATTTGTCATGCGATTGCAGCGTTTCAAAATGTTTCGGATATGTATGAATTTGGGTGGCCCATAGAGAAACGCATGAGCAGTTTGTGACAACAGCATGTTGTTATATAAATGAAGGCATAGTATACATAGATTTCATGCAATTATGTTTGCTTATGTCATAAAAGAAAACGGAGCCGTGACTTGTGTAAAGAATAACCTACTCAGTGGACCCAGTTACTGTAAAAAACAAAATACTCCAGATGCTCTTTCTTTCCCCTCTGATTTTGCAACTGGCCTACTTTGTCTCTCCCCATTTGTGTCTAAACTGAAAAAGCTTGGTCACAATGCCAAACCTACACCATAAACAAGCTTTTCTGCTGCTCTATCTGAATGCAGGCCAGTTTAGCAGAAGGACCATAAAGCCTGCAAATACTGTATCCTCCCATAAATGTTCAATATATGACGTCCTCAGCATATTGTTCCCATCCTTTTCATACTCATCAAACCATTCAGTGAACACTATTCAGCACAGCCTCTATCTCTGCCGAATTTCACCTCTTTTATTAAGCAAATGACTTTCTTTTGTGGGTTATATTTCACAAAAGAAAAGGTAGTGTCTCATCATATACATTACATGTCATACTCATATTGTGATGTGCAGAAGAAAAGATAGAAAGACTCTGTCCTGTGGAAATAGAACAAAAATGTAATATTTTTTATATGTATAAAATCATCAGTTTTCTTTGTTCATGAAGTTTTTACTGGGAGTCTAATCATCCACACAGGTCTCCTTCTCTGCACAACAGGTGGCTTAAACACTGAATAAAGCAGTTTCACATTGCAAATCAGTGCTTCTCAAATGCTATTAGAAATTTTGGAGATGCTGCTTGTGTGTGCTCACCTTTGTTAATCGTTAACTTGAGATCCAGATGTTCAGTAGGTTATTACTAAGAGCTGAATTATCCGCAGAGGTCTTTTCCTCTCCAAAACAAATGGACCTAGTGATTCAAACTGCAAAATGCCAAATAAATTAGTTTCACATTACAAATCAATGCTTCTCTAATGCTTTTTGGCATGCTAGGCCATTAGCCCAGCACCTGCTAATCTCTGCTTACCTTTTTCCCCTAAACAACTTAAAATCCAGATGTTTAGGAAATATATCCTGGGAGCCAGATTACCCGCAGACGTTTTATGTCTTCCAAAACCAACTGACAGGCAAAATAAAAAAGTTTCTCCCATAAATAAATAGATAAATATTTTTTTATAGATAGATAGATGTTTTTCAGACGCTCTCTTTGCAAAGGGATTTCTATGTAAAGTGGCTGACGTGAAAACATTAAAAAACGCAAAAACACAAACAGCTCTATCTGGTGTTTGGTTTGTGGCTCATTTTAAGGTGACGTTTTTTCAGGTGATGATACACTAAAGAAAACATTTATTATATTCTATCATCTTCCATTTCTGCCAGTATATCCCCCCTACACAATGGAACGTATCTAAATCATGAAGTTACCTAAACATATATTTACAGGAACAACCAAAACATGTCATCTTCAGGACATACTGCGTTCACCAAATTTAAGAGCCTGTGAAGTTATGACAAACATTAGTATGCCTTGTTAATAGGTGACAGGTCCATCTTTCAGTAATATTCTGTATCTGTGTTTGGAAGATGTGACTTTTAGTCTGAGGAGGTTTGAACTACTCCTCTTGGGCAGAAGCTGAACTGCAATCTGACAGCAGGGCACAGATCTAATCTGAAAAACCATGTTATTTGAGAGCAGAGTCGTATAAAAGATTCTTCTAGGGGAGTCGCCAGTCGAAGGTGAGGAAAACTTTCATGCTGGTCAGAAAAGGGCTCTCAAATAACAGTTTGGCCAAACCCAGGAATGAGTCAGAAGCTGCTTGGTGCTACTGATGCCGTCTCCATGTGAATGCAGATGTACTTGAAAATGCTGCTCATTTACCAAACGGGTCCATCCACACAAGACCTCTCAGAGTATTTTCTATGTTACTTTGAAATTTGAAAAGTGGTCTGTTTCGACCAGTTTAGTTTAATGGCAGTTGGAAAATATCAAAACTGTGCAGTTCCTCTTCCAATAAGTTCTGTGGCTTTATGGATGGACAGTTTTGGGGGAAAAAAAGACTGGCAATTGTGCTTTGTGTCAGCAGGGTGAGACTTCGACTGTGTGGTCACTTATTTGACGTTTCTGAAGAAGTGTTGTCTTCTGCACATCTCACTGCTTCTGCTGTCAAAAGACTAAATTAATATGGTACAGAAAGATTATCGAGAGTTATACAATAAATGCTGCCTGACTGCTTAGCAAAGCTCAGGATACATAAGTCAATACTGCATCGAGACAAATTGCCATTTTAGACTTGTGTAGATGGCTGGAAGCGAAAACAGAGAAGCATGTCAACGACATTTGTGTTATGAAGTCAGCTACATTAAAATTAAAAATGGTAACAACACAAACATGGGAGTAAGCAACATGGCCAACTTTGGTAAATATTTGTGAAAATCTCAAGCTAGTTTTTTCCAACTATACATTTAAATTTGTTCCTCTCTAATTTTTAGATGTGTAGTATTGGCATAATGTTTGGAGTGCCAAAAGAGAGAGATAAAAGCTATTTTGAATGGATCCACATAAATCAAGTCAAGTCGAGTCAATTTATTTATAAAGCCCATTATCACGAACCATGGCTTGCCTCAGAGGGCTTTACAGCATACGACATCCCTCTGCCCTTAGACCCTCACACTGCTTTAGGAAAACCTCCCCAAAAAGAACCCCTGAAACGGGGGGAAGAAATGGAAGAAACCTCAGGAAGAGTGGTAAAGAGACAGTAAATAACAGTTGAATTACAATAATGTCAAAAAGGAAAGCGAAAGAGATAGGGGAAGAGAGAGGGAGAGATGCGAGCATGATGTGAGAAAAGATTGTTTTCCTATCTGTGTCTGTCCGTTTATTTCTACAATTTTCACAGACTCTGGTCTGTCTTCCTCTATCTTTTCATACTTTCTAGAAACAGGGGCTTTAGAAATCCATTATATCAATTTGTTAAAGACACACACAAACAAACACACACTTTATTCAGTACATTTGTACTTCAGATGGATCCAGCTGTCTTGTATCTTCATTTAAGTTTCATCAACTTCAACTGCAATAGGCGCGAAGCCCATATCTGATAAAAAATTAAGAGCACTGTGTTCTTCTTTACATAAAAGAGATACAATCACTTTTTTTATTTGTTTCAGTATCTGTTGTTGATCTTTGGCGTCTGTACATCAGAAGAGAAGTTCTGTCTCTTTCATCTGTGCTCACAGGATGTTGGTGTAGCATATGTGGGATGCTTTTTACATTTCCAGGATCAGTGTTTTACACAGCATTGAAACAGCTCCTGTGTCTTCTGCTTTGATCTGCTACCACCGCTGCTGGTGACCATTCTCTGATGACGTCTCTACTGAATTATTTAATTATTTTCCCAGTTGCCCACACACCTGTTCCCATCCCACATGGTTTTGAACAGGGGTTACACTATTTAACATTGGTTTTTGTTGTTGTTTTTCCAATCCGTGCTCAACTCTTTACTGGATCTGACTCACTGTTTTTCTGTGGAAAGCACAGCAACAAATTAAAAGTCAATTACTGTGCTTAGCACATGTATTGCAACAGTGTGTATTAACACAGCTTTTACAGAGACACATGCATTAACCAGGTCTGATGACTGTTATATTACATTTCCCCCAAATGTAATAGAACAATAATTTGGCCATTTAAATGTCCTGTAATTTACAGTCCTGTAACTTTAGTATTCTGATAATAATTTCTATAATGGTCTGATTGTACTTTCTGTATCTGCCACAGTGTCATTACACCATCTTTCAAATAGAATTCATAGAAACATGAAATTATTCTCGTTAATCAGGAGGAGAACATGTACACCAAGCCCTGATGCTAAATGTGGGTGACTGACCACAGCGTGTGGATCAACTTTTCACCATCTTTTCGAGGAAAAGTAAAGTGAGTGATAATAATTAAATGGAAGGATCCCACTTTGCAATGACTCACAGGAAGGTTAGATTGATATACAGTGCCCCCCTGTGTTAAAACAGTGAAACACGTATGCAGGCACGTATGATTTCTAAAAAAAAAAAAAAAAAAAAAAAAGAATAATTTTTTTATCATTGTCACATTATTTGACTGATCTTCATTTTGGTCTTTTTTATAAGTAATAATAAAAACTGAAAAAAGAAATGTACCCAAACTATGATATGCTTACCGTTTTAACAGTACAAAACATTAAAAAAGATTATAAAGACGCAGACCAGAGACATTAGTTAAATATGTTTAAACACTCAGATGCAATTGTTATAGTTCAATCAAACAATAATTATAATTCAATCAGTTAGTCATTTTACATTTTACAATCAATCATAAGTTTAGTATATATATTGCTACTTGAGATTTACATTCCTTTCTTCTGCCTTCGAGCTCACAGTGTTACATGTGACGCCTGGGCTGCTCAAGAGTGAGCAGAGAGAAAATAAAACTGCTGTCTGAGCAATGAGTGGGTGAATCACCACAGAAAATGGACAATGTTGCCAAAGTGATTCATTATGCCTTGTTGAAGGAAAACAGCAAGTAGCTAGAAGGCAACAAAATGTCCCTAAACAAGATGATAGCCTCCCTTTAAGGGGTTTATTTTAATATAATAACTTTGGCTATTCCACTGGAAAACAACTACGACTACAGCAATACAACTACAGCAAGTACACCAAGTGAAAGTTGAACAAAAGGGTTTATCTGTAAACTGTGATAATTTAGGAAAAGACTGCACCACTTGGCATTGTTTTCTCTTATGTTTGGCTGTCCTGCGGGTTTATTTAAAATCTGCACACACATGTTTTAATAATAATATCATAGTATCATATTAATACCAGTGAAAGAATTGACATGCAAAAGGGGTCAAGATTACAAAAATAAGCACCAAGTTGTCACAAACTTGACTTCATCCTTTAATCATCTTCTTTTCAATTGTCATCACTCTAAGTAGCTTCTTAACTGAAGGCTGTTTTTTTCCATGTAGTCATAATACAACTCAAGGCAGTCATTTTTGCCACTGATAAATTCTCTCACAGATGCAGGGCAGACCTATAAGCCACACTTAAAGTGGCTTATAGTGGCACTGAAGTGTGACAGCGGCATATGATTCAGACTTAGTTCACACTCAGGAACTGAGTGTGCCTGTATGATAGCTCAAACTATCTCAAACTATTGAAAAACAGAGAACAAGGAGGAAATCAGATAAACCACAGTGGGCAGAATAGTAAGGCTCGAACCAAAAACACAGAGCACATATTTTCTTGTTAGCACTCTTTACTGTTGTGAAACCTTTTATATTCAGAGTATTTCAGCTTTTGAGTTTTGGAAGGTAAATGATGTAACAGCTGCAAAATTTCTAGAATGAACCATCTTAGGGCCATGAAAACAATATAACGCTTGCTCTCATATAATATGGGGTAATTGCTTGAGTACAGCTGGGAAGTACTTGTGCAACAACGTCATAATTACACAATGTGGAAATTGTGGCAGCCACAAAAATATTTCAGTAATGCATATGTCAAGATGACAATGGGGAAACAAATTAACAAATTAGTGTTGGTATTATTATTTGTAGTACTTTTATTATTATTATTACAATGAACCACATTACCCACTCCATCTCTAATATGATTTTACATCACATGATATTAACCCATTTTTGCTGGACCTTTAGCCTTAAATACCAAGATTATTGTTAACAGATTAACTATTGTAACCTGTTTTTACCAAGTTTCTTACTGATACATTTTTTAATTTGTTATTGTTTTTTTATCAATATGGTCTTCCCAGTATTACTCTTATTTTATTGCCCTATTATACAATACTAAAGTACTCTCAATATTATTACCAAAACATTAAAAGGTTATTAACTGTATAAATACTATGATATTACCTTGACATTACCTGTTTTTTAATCTTGTTGTTACTGAGCTGGAATTTCAAGTGCAAGCAATTTAATTTAACTATTATAATTATTGACATTTATCGTAAAATTGTGATATCACTTGCACACAAAAAATGTTATAAGGTATTTAAAAAGTTATACTGGAGAATGTACTTTATAACCTTATTTTTTCTTAAATTCAACTTTAAAGAAATACATACACTAAAAAAACATTATAACATTAGTTTATTAGTTTGATAGTGTGAGCCCATTCACCAGAAGGAAACTTTACATTTTACATTTCATATGTATCATATCAGTGTTTGAAGAGTGACTTTTATTTTTATATATATATATATATATATATATATATATATATATATATATATATATATATATATATATATATATATATATATATATATATATATTTATGAGATGACTTTGTTACCAGGAGGCAGAGGGGACGTTGGATGATGTGTCTCATAGGTGAGACACTTTTCAAGTTGCAGACCAAGTTTTGAAACCAACAAACAACACCACCCCTGTTTTTTGAAATCATAGAACCTTTGTAGTTTTAGCAGCACATTGTAGCACTTGCGAGTGTCGTTTGCGTCACGGAATAATTTTTATTGAGCATAGCTTTAACACATCACTGCATTTACCAGCAGTGTTTGTAGCTCCAAACCTTGGTATTTTCCATCACCGCATTCTTGCTTTTTCAGCTCCTTTTATGCCATGAATTGTAGATTATTTCAGCCAAACACAACCTTTTCTTAACCATAGCCAACTGGTTTTTGTGCCTAAATTTAGCCACACCTTCACCACAGTGTTGCTGGGAAATGTAAATTTCAGTGTATGTGTTACAAAATAATGTACAGATGTAATGTATTTGTTGTCGGCAGAAATGTACTGTGTAATATAAGCCTTTTTCTCTGTTGATTGACGTTTGCTCTAGAATGACATATCATATTTCAGTAATACTCTGTTGACACACTGCTAAATATAATGAATAACATTTAAAATGTGGTATCTTACAATCAATAGGTTCAACTGTGGCAGCCCCACTGCTCCTGTTATTTTCCACTTTTTGACACTGCCTGTATCGCTTTGATCCAGTCCTTTCTTTCTTCAGCTGTAGCAGCTTGGAAGAAGTAGTGAATCTCATCTGAGGTGATGATCTCAAAGAGGTTGCCATCAATGTCATATTTTTTGGCTGAAATGGAATATATGAGCGTAAAAAGGGATGGATGAGAAACTACTAAACAGCAATTATATTTCCTGGTCACAGTAGTGAAGCAACAGGGCATGTTTATCCTGCCACTGTGGTCCCACTCACCGTCAGGCACAAATTCCACAGCTGTAACCACAGACCCACGCAGATGGATCGAGCCCAGAGGGTCATCACCCTGACACAATGAAAAGAGATGAAAGAAGGCAGAAAGTAGACATGAAAAAGATTGTATGAGTAAAAAAAAAAAACTCATGTTCTTGATATTTTTTCAGCGTGTACGAGACTGTATATTTACCTTTGTGGGATCATAATAATGCATATAAGCAGGGTCATCTCTCAGAATGAACTTTCGTACCTTCCAGTTTTTTCTCTTATGTCCCTGTGATAAAATAACACACACCTGTTTATTTGATTTGCTGAGCATGATTGCAATAACTAAAAATTTTCCCACTTTCAGCCACACGTTATATTTATCCTGTATGCATCCGTTATCATGTGTGCAAAAGCAGAAGTGTGATGTATTATAATTAGCCAACACTGAATTTGTCCTCTGATCAAGATAAACTAATGTCATCAACACTGTTTATATTATCAGTGTAAAAGCATGCAGTGAAACAAAAACACTGTGAAACTTGTGCTTGTTTTCTGATCCACCTGTTTCAGTAAACAGCCTTGTTTTATGATGTTTCCTCTGAACTCTTCCTTCACAAGCACATCTTCATCACTGGAGTAGCCTTCACAGAAAAACCCACTGTCTGCCTGCAACAAGGCACAGCCACATACACACACAATACAGACACACATAAATCATGCTTCATCATCCCCAACCTTATTGAATGTTCAATTGGCTTTTTTTTTCAAACTTACAAAGTAATAAAGTGCAACTGTATGATCTAAGAAGGCTGTTTGCTCTGCACTCTCAGCTCCTTCTTTCGACATGTCACCTGCAGGCTGGATAAAACCCTCATTCAGGAGCCCTGTTGCTAACATGAGGGCCTCAGGCCTATTTCTGGCTTTCCCCACTGAGATCAACCACTCGACCACTGTTGCACCTGTGCAAAAATAAGGGAGGCGCAAAAACGAGGCAGCAACATTAAAATGTAAAGAAAAAAGAAAACGTCTGTAACTTGAATAAAAACTCTTATAAAAAGAACAGTACCGGTGAAGCAGTGGTTGAAGACTCGATTCTCCTGCTCCAGTTTTAACTCTTTTACTCCGTCATCTTGGTCTTTCATCTGGGCATACAGTTCACTAAGAAAACAAAATGAAGACAGCGTCAACATGTCTTGCCATACTATCATTCTATAAGCTAAGTCTTTTCACTAAATCCCTGCCCTCAGTTGTAATTGTCTAACCGTAGCTTGAGAAGTACACAGAGGCATGACAATCCTGTTACACCTCACAATAGTTGCGTGCCCATCCAAATAAAGCAAAATTCTAACGAAACTTTCAGAAAATCGAATCAATATTGGACGTTGGTTCATAGAGATAAGCAGTAGGTGGCCCTAATTATACACACAGGTGGCATTATTTGTTGAGTGTGTTTTTGCTGCATTTTGTCGCATTTACCTTTTATTGATACATCAAATTTTCCACTACCGTGTGCAATATATGAATATATGAAGATTTTTTATTTTTTTAGCGCAAATTGAAAATATACACAAAAACTGTTAGATGGAAATGCAACTTGCTTCTCCACATGTGCGTAAGGATTCACTGCAAACAGTGGCAAACAAAGACTCTGCACAATAACACAAAGTCCAGCTAACTGGTTTAGTAACGCTGACAACAGTCCAAGGCCAAGAAGCATATCCTTATCTAAAACTTTATAAGTGAAACATACCTTTTGAAACACTACCAGCATCTAACTTCAGTCTTTTGTCTGTGTATGATTTTTTAGAATAAACAAATCCAAACCAGGTTATGCCTGCTTTTGTCTGCCTCTGTTCAAACCAAAGTGCCCATTGTTTCAAAAATTTTGACTGATCTGCCATTATTAATATATGCAGTGCAAGAACGGAAAGCTTGACAGCTCGACAACAGCAACTAAGAGGGACACAACTAACCTAGTTAGGTCAATTCTTAGAAATGTTTTTTCATCAGTGTATTGTCCTTTTCAATTTATTTCTACCACATACGCCAGGTTGACTGTCTCAGGCAGCCGAATGGAGCGTCTTGTGGACTTCCTGGCAAACTTTCTTCCCCCGTCTAGGCAGGTGATGGCTCTCTTGATGTCCTTGACCCAAATCTCTCTCTCCTCCACGTGCGAGGCTTGGAAAAAGTGATCCTGCTTCTTGTCTGTTGTAATCTTGAAAACCAGCTAAATGGAACATTATTAGTCAGTCACGCTGTTACATTTTCTGTTCTCTCTTTAGATGTTGCTTCAGATATAACATATACAGCAACTCATTTAGAAGAAAATACTTAATTAGCTGTCTGAAATTATTCAGAAATGTAATTTGCGTATCTAAGCCTTCAGTGATATAGTTCAGATTTTTCATCAGCTATCTTTGACATTTACTTACTGTCCTCTTGCCAAAATCCTGGCAAGGATTGATGAGCTTGGCTCCCTTTAGTGGGATCATTCCTTTCGGAGACTGATCGGTTTTCTTCTTATAGAATTCCACCCCATCTTCTGACAGCACTACCCACACTGCCTTCCAGGAGTTTAGCACTGTGCCCTGAGGATCAATGAGAGTTGACAACAGGCGGCCTTGAGTTAAAGTATTGGATCAAGGATCTAGTTGTTACAGAAAATGTGTTTGAATATTTCAGATGTACCTGTTTTAACACTGGAACTTTTTGGCCTGATTGTGTAACATTAAAAATACCAAATGAATATTTAGTTTGACAGGAATTTCCCTTTTGTAAATGTGCATTTGCTTTGTGTTTCATTTCAAAGACAGGGTTTTATAACATGAAGTGAAAGGTTATCCAACAGGCATAAGAAACGAAAGAAGGCTGGTCTTATTTCATAATGCACTGTGCTAACCCATGAAAATGCAGAAATGAATCTATAGTTAGGAGTTCTGTTAATGGGTACAAGGAAAAGAAATTACCTGCTTTGCCGAGCCCTTTCTTGAAAAATTTTAGTTTGTGTTTATATATCTTATATATGTGTTCCATTTTACAAACTCTCATGCTCCGTTAAGCCTGCATTATCCTCCGTTTACTTCACTTCCTCAGGGAAGAGAAGCAAGCTGTTTAAGCAGTGCGACTTTTTCCCAGCAGGGCATGCTTTGGAGAAATTATTACATTTAAAGTTACATAAGTTATGTAAGAAACAAAGTCATCCCAAAATATATCTGCTGTGAAACACATGCCTGCAAGCATTGCAAGAAAGCTGTGGGCGTACTCCTCAGACTCAACCATGCAGGGATAAATAAAACAACAAACACATGTAACAACATAGAGTCGGAATATCAGCCTTTGCCCTCTGAGCAGCTGTAGTTCTCCATTGTGTCCTTCATGTCCTGCAGTGTGTGAGCAGAAAACAGCCATTTGGACTGCAGACTGTACTTTCTTTAATACAGTTTGTATAGTTTTAGTACTGACACTCTAAATTTATATGTGTATGTCACTGAATTGTATATAAACATATCCACTCCCACAGGAGTCAACACAGGACTTTTCTTACTCTTAACAAATTTCATTGCAAGAGTCAAACCACTATTGATTTTTAATGTCTCTAAATATTTTGGCTGCTGCCATCTTGTGCTGGTGATGTCTGAATATGATCAGTAGTGATCTCTAGTCAAACTCCCGCCAACATATCCGTGCAGACATTCATGAGCAGCGTCAGTGAATGCGAACATGTAGGTCGGCTGTTGGCACATTGGCACATATGATGATGTCAAACCAACTTAAAAAAATCGCCAAAACATTGAATATACAAACTGATCAGAAAATCTAAAACTTGAACTCACATCAGTGTGATAAGAACTACCTTGACGGAAACCATCTTTGGGAAAAATGATTTTGATGTGTACTTTGAGTTTTTAGTTTGGCACATGATGCGCTAACTTCGAGGGGTGGGATGTATGACCTTTACTGCAACCAGCCATCAGGGGGCAAATCGAGATGTTTTGGCATCCCTGAGGAGTTGTCATGTCATCCATCTTTCTAAATACAGTTGATGGTTTATAGCAGCAGGATGGTGTATGTGGGATTAAATCAAATACTGAGCTCATGACAATACTTTTGTTTTGTTTGTTTTTTAATCTATAGACTTGAAATACACAACTGAAGAGGTATTTTGTGTTTGTCCGTCTTTTATTGTACAAAAATCTTAACTTCTGATTGTAGATAAAGGTTTTTTATTTGACCCACTTTTTGCCTCTGATTGCATTTTCATTGACAGGATGTTATGTCAGGACACACAGACACACCATTAACCGACTGTTTGCATATTTTCTGTTCTACCCATCTGTCCGTGAGAAAGAGAAGGACCCTGATAATGCCTTCGCCATCTCTTGGCATGACCATTGTGCACCAATGTGGCTATGTGTGGTGCCTTCAGTGTCTTCACATTATTCATATGATAAGACACAGGTTATAATGTCTTAATAATCATCAAACAAGAAAAAGATGATCGATTAAGACTGTTTTGCACATCGAACCAGAGTTTATTAAGTGTTTCACAATACAGGATAGAATGAAAAGAAAATACAGAATAATATATTCATGTCTGATGGATAACATCAAATGTGAAATTATTAATATGATGTTTGTAAAGTTTGTGTTCCTTGGTGTGTTAGGTGTGAAGAAACTTTAGAAAAAATCACACTCCTCGCCTGATCTGAAAAAACATGAGCGTGGGTTGAAGTACAGAATGATGTGTGAAACGAACACATTCTATCCACGCTTTGGGTTTTTTTTTTTTTTTTTTTACAAATTCCATTTATCACGTGGTAAATGACTTATGTACTGCAATTATTTTGTGCAGACTAAATGTTTATGTGTCATCAAAGCAGTTTCAGTTAGTTTTGTTGTGTTTTTGAGGATATTCACAGGATATATTGCAAAGAGACACTGTTAATTTCAGGTCGTGGCATTCTTATGTTTTTCTCCATAAGTAAATATGTTTTGTATTTGGGATAAATGGTGAAACACAGCTGATAAAACACATTGCATGCTTTACTCTGGCTTCTGGACAAAAGTAGGAACTTGAGTTTTTGTTGCAACTGTTGAAAAGAAGTGTGTAGTTGTGTACTGTGCAGCAACCTTTGAGTGACTTTGAACAATACTCCTCTTAACCAGCGCTGTTTGTCAATTCCAGACTTTTTTTTCGAAATGTTCATTTTCTCTCGCCACTGTTTCTGACAGATGCATCTAACCTTAAACTTCCACTAAATGTGACTGCGTGTCTTGCCACATTAGTACTCATTACCATTTGGTTCAAGAAGTTAACAGAACCAGTCAAACCTCTTGTTAGTCCTCTATTCTGTATGTATTCTTTGACACACACTTTTTATCCCAATATAATTACTTTGAAGTTATTTTTTTTTAATGTACATGTCAATTTGCACTCTTGTTTTGCTTACATATTGCGTGCCAAAAGGTACAAAGTGTGTTGTCACAAAGCCAAACGCCTACTGATACAGAACCGATCATAACATTGCCGAAGTTTTTACTTCTATTATTTTGTCTGAAGTGCTTGTAAAAAAACAACCACACTCCAGCACTACAAGTGTAATGTGAGGAAGTAAATAGTATTTTCTTGTTATTCTTACCTTTTTCACCAAGTATCCCTCTCTGATCTGTTGTGGCTCCATGACCCTGTTCCTTGCTGCCGGTAGCTTCAACTTTGGTCACTTTTTTGTGATGGTTTCAAACGTTTCCCACTCACTCCACCTACAACCTACTCTCTCTCTCTCTCTCTGTCACTCTGTTAAAACCACAAACACACACACACACACAGACACAGACACACACAAGCAGGAAGTTAAACTGCTGGGTGTGTTACAATGATGCGTGGTCAACCAACTTCCTCTTCAATGTGGTATTATTAGTTAAAGCTACTGCTCGGCTTTATACTGTTAGTAATAATGTTCTCAAAAGGCAACTTGACAGTTTTGACGCAAATGCAAATGCAAGTTGTGGATGTGTCACTGTAGTAAAATGTATAACTTTAAATCTAAACATGGCAGCTGGTTAGAAGAAACAGTGAGGCACAGACAGAAATTAAGCCACCTTCAAATCACACTTTTTTTCTGTGCCTATGATTTAGGGATTTACTTGACCAGACTTGTGTTCCTTTTATTTAAAAAAAAATCGGTACGGTGATTAGCCTTTTTTGAATGTCAGCAGAAAGAAACCATACTTCTGTCATCATATATATTGTAGTTTTACATTCACAAAAACTTGTTGGCCCACTGTTTAAACCCAACTCAGCTGGAGTATGAATAACAATGAGTGCATGATTTAGTTATCACTGATACATCACAACAGCTGACCTGAGTCAGACTACAGTCTATTTCTGGAAAAGCAATGGTTCCTCTTTTCCTGATTGCTCAATGTGGCTGGAGTGTTGTGTGCTTTTAGTGAAGTGGACAGGCTGAGTAACAGCAGAGGGAGAACAACTTTTAAAAAGTATGATGTTGTTAATTTATTAACATTAAAATCTATGTTAAAAGCTGCACCAGTCCCCCCTCCCCCCCTTTCAAGTTCAACCTGTACTATGGAATAAATGAATAAAAAGATAATCTTAAAAAAAAAAGAAAAAAAAAAAAGGTTGCACCAGAGCAGTCAGTAGAGCAATGGTACCATAAGACTTAAAGGAGCACTTCACCCCCCAGAATTTATCTTTTTCATATCAGTTACCCACCCCATGTTACATTGAATTCCTGACTTATTTCATTTGCATTCCCCCGGCCATATCCAACAACAGCAAAACTTCATCAAAACATCCATTTATAAACTCTCCCACAACTTGTGCAACATAATCCAAGTCGCAGTTATGTCCAAAAACATACATGTTTGCTAAAACCTTACAATTTAATAAAATTACATGAATCTGAACTCTGCTTTTGCTTTTTTTCAATTTTGTATCTTTCTTTCACCATGGGGCCGAATTCAACATGAATTAATGATATAAAAATGATTGTTTGTGGTTGAAGTGTTCCTTTCAGAACAAACACGAGAACATATACATAACATCTATTTATTAATGATAAAGATGGTCTCTGAATTGTTATCGTCCTAGTTCTTAAAAACCATTATTCTAATGGTTTTAAGAGTAAGGACTACAATGGCACAGTTCAAGTCTAAAGCTGGACTGTCACTTAACTTCAGTTGCAACAGAACTCACTCACACCTTATCTCAATGTGTCACAGCCTGTTTCTTCAAAAAACTTCAGTCATTTCATGACATGAAAGGAAGTCTTTGTATCTGAAGCGTCAGCTCTCATGAACACAGTGAAACAGCTGTTTGCGTTGGTGGAAAAACTCCAAACTTCCAACAAACATATGAGTGGCAGGGGAAAAGACTGGTTCGTTCTCTAGATGACAAAAGTGAAAAGAATGCAAGTTTGACTTATTTTGGAAGATTGTGATTTAATAAAAATATATATAGTGCTTATTTTTAAAATACTTTTTACTTTATTCTGCATGTTGTAAATTGTTAAATACATCTGTCACAGTCTGCTGTGTCCTATTTCTTCAGACTTTGGGGAAGACAGTTATGAGTATAAAAGACTCATTTGAGTTGCCTTTATTAGTAAGTCTGTCTTTGTTTTCACTTGATTGACTTATTGTTGAGAGGTTTGTTTTTTCTTAGTTTTTGGCTTTCAGTTGTGTTCTTCCCCCCTGTGCTCCCTCATTCATCCTGCTACCCATGTGTCTCTTATGTCCTTCCCTGCTCCTCAGTTTTCCCAGCCAGCCAGCCAGCCAGCTCCTGGTCTGTTTTTCTACCTCATCACCTTATTCCCCTCACCTGGGCTTCTCCTCGTTTTCTCCTCCCCACCTGCACCTCATCCCCTCGTCAGTCTAGTTTGTATTTAAGTCCTGGTTTTCAGTCCAGTCTTTGTTGGGTCCTTGATTTGTTCGTGTGATGTTCAGTTGCTGTCTCCTTAGAATTAAGCGTTATCTTTTTGAGTGCCAGTTGCCTGCTGTGTCCTGCTGCTCCACATTACATGACAACAACAAACTTCACAATATAACAACACTTTTTTCTGTACTTTCAGTTAATTTCCGCTGTCAGTATTCACCTGGGTGAAGCAACATGCAGATGGTGGACACAATAACAAACATACTATAGTGCTTTCCCTTACAATATCTGAGCAGCAAAATGTAATACTATTGTGAAGATATTTGCTTCCTTTTTGGCCTTGATTCAGCTCAATGGTGATTCTGAAATCTACTATTTAAATCGATCTGCTTTTGGTAATGTGTTTAATATGGATGGCATGTACAAATAAAATCAGTAACACTTCATTCTTGTGATACTGTTAATGCTCCTCTAGAGGGTGTCGCAAACACATTCAAAACAAAATCAGCTGAATGAAAGCAGCTTTACCGCATTGAGGGGTTACACCGACACTAAATACAGGATGAGAGAGAAAACAAAAGGCTACAGATGGGAACGATTGGTTGATAACGTAAAAGTGATGATAGAAATGTGTGAATACCTCATAAGAGTTAGCATATGAATACAATTCAAGTCTACTGGTGAAACTACTTTGGAGAGATTGCAAATATTTCAAAGGCAACTGGAGTGCAAAAACAAGCTGATAGAATTATTCATGAGCCATCTCATGTGTTCAATCATTCCCCTAATGGGAAGATGGTTTAAACTAGCTGCTTCATCCTAATCAAGCAGTTATTTTATGATAAGAACATACAATGTAAAGCGTCCCTCTAATGATGATCTTATTCCTATAAACGAGGGAGGTTCTTTTTATTTATCAAAAGGGACACTGACCATACAGTACGTGTGTCCGCCTTGAATCATGTGTCCCTCTCTCCCATGAATAAACATCAAGGGGTCTCTGGTGTTTATGAGTTTATTAATAAATCTTGGGGCAGTGAGTTTTATTAACTGTCAACATAAGAGTCATTTCTCTCTGCGGTGGCGACTAAAAAGGGGCTTGAGGTATAGACTGTTAATTTCACTGAGAAAACAAAGATGGAGGCCATTTCTCATTGAAAAAGCAGCCATCAAGGACATCTGCGGGAAAATAATACACTTAACCCTGGTCGTCTTTATATAAGACACATAAAGGTGCAATAACAAAAGCTCAGAGAAAGAGAATCACAATCAAGATGTCCTTTTGGTTTATTTTACTGAAATAATGTCTCTCTCTCTCTCCTCTTCATCCCTGTGCTGCCTTTCATCTGCACATAGAGCAGTATTATGATGATGTACTGTACATCCTGGGAATAGAGAGAAGAAACAGATCTGTTAGCACTGAGCTTGTAGAGGAGACGGGGAAGGTACTGTAAGCATGATGAAACTGAAGAAACAGGACATCTTCATGAGAAAAAAAAAAACCCCTGCTGTCTTCCAATCTCACAAACCCTTTTCAGACCTGAATTGACCTATGAGCATCTACTGTCAACCGCCTATAGCAGGAGTACATGATGTACCAGGATTATAATGTGCTCTAATGTTTGTTTAGGATATTTAAAAATTGAAAATGTTATCTTCAGCTTCCTGATGAATCAACATAGACATGGTGTACAGGTTAATACCCTGTGGTGAGGAACATTAGTTGCATCGCCAGATTTCTCCCCTTTTTTCTTGTAAAGCTTTGAAATAAAAGGGGATATGTCTCCACGGATTCTGAATGAAAAACACAAAGTCAGAGTTGGTTTTGCATCTACAAGAAATAGTCACACTTTACTTTTCAGTGTCCATCATTACAATATTCCTCCCAATATTGAATCATTTCTGATTTCTCAAATCTTAAACAAAGGGCTGGATAGAGAGTGCATTTTCTCAAGTACTGCATATAAAACCGCAATTACTATCATTAATTCAATTATTATCCATAACCTCTTAGCCTGTTCAGGGTCAAGGGGGACTGGAGCCTATTGCAGCTCACACTGGGCAGGAGGCGAGGTACTTGCTGGGCAGATAACCAGACTATCACAGGGCTGACACACAGAGACAGATAACCATTCACTCTCACATTTACACCTACAGGCAATATAACATCGCCAACAATCCAACTCCATGAAGTTGGAGCGCTCTTGTTGTGAGGCAACAGTGTTCACCATACTAATCATATGACTAATTGTACTGTGACTAATTGAATTATCATCTGACTGTGTAGTTTCCCCAAATCTCTACTGAGATTTTTAGCATCTTACAATGCGGGGTACACCCTGGACAGGTTACAGGGCTGACACATATAGACAGACAAAACATTTTGATAAATCCAATGTATGCAACCAGACAAGTTAGAAACACACAGTAAAGACCCAGATATTTCCCTGAGGAGTTGGTGGAGACCAACATAGAGCTAAAAGAGAGTGAATATTCTGAATTTTCTGACTCTGTGAATCCACAACTGTTCTACATCAAAGGGTGATGATATATCTGTGTTGTGTTTGCAGCTCATTTTCACTGCTCCAAAGTGGCCAAATGCATCAGTTAGTGCAGGTTTAAGTACTGTTGTAAACTGAAGTGTTTGTCCTTTTCTTGAGTATTTCCATTTCGTGTCGACATGCAATCCATTACCAGATTATACATTATATAAAGATCAGTTAGTTAAAAAAAAGAAAGAGCATGTATTAGTATTGATGATACAATAATATGAACTAATATAACATCTTGATATATCCAATTCTGCATTATGAGTATTTTAAAGGCCTAGTGTGTAGGATTTACAGGAGAACTACAGTGCGATGGGAAAATGAAAAAACGCAAATGACCTAGAGCCAGTGTTTGGTTTGTTTGTTCTTGGCTACTGTAGAGACACGATGGACTATATGCAAAAGGACCTGCCCTTTATGTGGATATAAATGGCTCATCCTAACGCCAGGCTCACACTTGATGCAGAAGCGCTCTGATATGTCAATTGTCATGCAGCCGCTTAAGCAGTCGCCTGGCTATTCACACCAGAAGTGCGTTGCTCTGTGCTGGTCAGCCACCGATTCTGCTCCTCTGTTCTAATCACACATAAAGCTCTGTCTCTGTTTGCTTGTGCGTCTGTGTGTGAATGTGTGTGTCTGTGTCCTCTCATCTTTCTCGCTCTCTGTTTAGTCACAACTGACAAATATGTGAAAGCATGGGATGCGCATTCTATAATTTGTCATAATGAGATCATTTATGTCTTACTGTATATATCTTTTATATCATTCATAGTAGATTAGCAGTATGTTTTCTTGCCAGATTTGCTCATGGCTCAAGGAAAAATAGACCACACATGATACTATTTCTGCAGATTGTAGACTGTAGACAGGCAGCATTGCATGGAAAATTTACTCAATTTGTGGCGCTTCCGCATCCAGTGTGAACGTGTCATAAAGTAACCAAGAAACACTGAGTCTTATTTTGAAGTGATTATACACTAATGAAAACATTGTTTATTATACACTATTTCCAATATATATCTCCCTAAATCCTACACACTGGATCTTTAAGTCACATTTTGAATGCAGCACTACTACCTTTTTTCTTGTAATTCTTCACAACACTCCTACCACAGTAACACCAGAACAGGCTTAGTTCTGAGTTGCTCCACTTTTGAGATCACTTCCATTTTTCTTCCACTCCTTTCTCATATCGAACACAGGCAATAAATACTGCAATACCGCTGTTCCTCCTGCTGTCCCAACCTTTGCCATAGCTCTTGTTTTGCAGCCCAGGGATTTAGACATCTTCATCCTAGTCCTCTGTACCTCACAAGTGCCATCAATAATTCTGCTAAAGAGTGCACTGAGCTGAAAATGGGAGGGGAGGTTGGAGAGAGGGGGGGACAGTTGATGGCTTTTCCATGGCATACTCAATCTCTCTACCTCCTTCCATTCCCATTGTGCCCCTGTACTTCCTACTACATGACCTTCTGCAAAGTTGTTTATCATTTTGTGCTGTGTGGACAACAGGCACACACAACTGGCACACAGCCTTTACAGCTCTGACATAATGCAGGTACTTCAGCAGCTGAAACAGGTTTTCAAGAGGGCTTTTATTTGTGTATTTAAAATTGTTAAAAAAAAATCATGAGCAGTCGCCATTATGAATTGATGAAAAGATTGTAAAGTTTCTGTTAACAAAAGACATCAGAAAACTGCAGGATGGAATTGAATAACTGCTTGATAAATATGTAGAAAAGATGCCAGCCTTTTACAGTAACAGGTTGATGAAATTCAGAGCACTTTACATTATTATATCAGATATTAAAAAACTCTATTTTCCCAATAATTGGTATTATCAGTTACTGAAAATGCATGAGGCAATTACTCATTATTTATTTAATTAGGTAATAAGTACGATAAACATTATGCCATGGAAAGAACTGCTAATACACCTTACTGTATGTTTGTTCACACATGGTGCTAGCAAGACCAGTAATGTGTTGATAAGATGCAATCTGACAAGTTTTCATGAATCACACAGAAATGTAAATCAAATTTTTATGCTGGAGAGCGGTGCAAAGATGACACTGGCCTTCCCTCGGGGCATCACAACACTTGTTTCCACACATCCCACTGAGCCAAGCCTTTATTTAAAACCCACTTTTCATGATAACAGATGAATAAGGCATATATTTTTCTGTAAAATAAAAAATTAATATTACTCTGCCGCTGGGAAATGTAATAAGACCTCTCTGACTGGTCTTTGATAAATATTTTTTTCATTCTGCCACATAATCATGATTTTTTGAAAAAATGATCCTTTGCATATTGGAAAGCAGTTATTTTGACACATGGTGATTTTATGTGTGATAACCCAGGACACATTTTATGAGCTGCCTGCGAAGCCATGTGTTGGTTTGTCAGCATCTAATGTAATTCTGTCATGAGGAATGTTGGGAAAACAGTTTTATAATGAAAATTAAAATAAATACGATATATTTATTGATTGAAAGGGTTTGAAAAGTCAAACAGACAGTCACTCCACCTATTTCCAATGATTTTTTCTGATACCTTGAATTTCCCCCTGGTGCCATTGTGTAGTTTCAGTGCAATGTCTCAACTAGTAGAGGGATTGCAGGATCAATTGCAATAACATTGGTGATCCCTTAACTTTAGCACCCTCCTAAAGTCCGTACATACATGTCCATTACATTGGTTTATTGCTAAATATTGGCCAAGTTCATAACATCACAACTGGACTCAAAATACTTTGTGATTACTGCTAATTATAAAACATTAGCATGTTTACACACCAAACAAAGATGGCAAACATGCTGAGAAGAGAAGCCAATGTAGAAGTGCCTTAAACCCGCATTTGCTCTAATGGCCAGCAGAGGGGACGGCTTGCCAAATGAACTCTAATTGTATAGAGGTCAATGAGAAAATGACGCTACTATCAGAGGATGTTCATTTCATTAACAATGGTCCCATTTAGAGTAAATTAGATGATAAAGCCTGGGTATACTTTTGTGTATGACTTCTTTGTGATTGACAAGTCACTACGAAGTCGAGTTCTCTGCAAGCTCCACCCTCTCATCCAAATATGGTCACTGCTGGCTCCAAATATAGTACAAACAGCATATAGTCTATGGAATGCAGCTGATAAACTCAACATGAAATTTGCATATGTGAGCATTGTCATTGTGAGCTTGTTAGCATGCCAAAAGCATTAGCCACTAGCATTGCTGTGAACTCTTATTTATTGAACCTCCCTTTCCTCCCAGATGAGCAGATGTGGCAATGTTTTAACAGAAATCATCCCAATTTGTTTTCCCTAACTTTATCTCTTCCTTCATCCCAGTGGAGAATCTCAAGAAGTGTTCTGCTGACATCTTAATATTGAAACTAAATTGGAATTTATTTCATTTAGTAAGTGATTAAACAACAACAATAATAAAAACAATAATAAACAAACAAAAAAATAAACAAAAACAAAAAAAAACTTAAATGGGCAATTACTTACAATCAAATACCATAATATATTGTACATCTTCCTATATAGCCCTAATTTGTTGTCAATCAACAAAAAAGTGACAAAATATTGTCATAAAGCCATTTCATCATACATCTCTATGTAAAAAATGTTATTGTTCCCTGCTAAAATGGACACATTTTCAGACTCGACTTCTACAGTCTGTGCAAAGAAGTCAACATTTCTCTGATCTTTATCATTATATAATTTCTTCTTTTTTCTCTAATTACATCTTGATTCAGTCATCTGCTGGGGAGTAAAACAAAAAGAGAGATAAAGGGCAAAGACATCAAGTTCACAGCCTGAATTGACAACAAAGTGAAATGAATGAGATGCTTGAGAAGATGGCCCACTGTGGTGGGACTAATAAACCTGCAGGCTAGTTAGGAGGGAGGAGAAGGCTCCTCCATCTGCCAATTAAATGAAGAGGAAATTAATGGATAAACAGTTTCATTGGGGATCAGAAAAGAGGGATGGTGCTGTGAGCCCTGCAGGGGACTACACCACCACAACCACCACCATTCGTGTTGTTAACAGCCTCGAGGAACAAGCACACTTATTTATTCTCATAATTTTTTTTTCTAATCTCTCCATGCAATTGCCAGCAACTCCCTTCAAGAGTTTAGTTTTAGGGCAAAACTATGCTAATATGATCTTTTTTAGTATATTTTCTCTTATGCAGATAAGTCCTCTTATCCCTCTCCTCACACCTGCTTAGCTTCTGGCTATTTCTGCGCATTATTTTTGGATTGGACGATTGAGTGCACACACACACAAGGTAATGCCTTCAAAAACTTTATATGGCTTTTCATACGATTGCTTGGTACCTTTAACAAGTGAGACAGCCACATGGTAGTAACACCAAACGCAGACGCTGAAAGATTTTAAGTGCCCTCATGTGCCTTGTCTAAACCTTTAAAAGGTATTGATTTGACAGCCCTGAGACACTGAGGTGATTTCTTCCCATCATCAGTCCCAAGCACTGATGAGGCCCATCCATATGTCTGTCTGTTAAGGCTCAGTGCCCTGAAGATTGCTTTTATTTCTCTGACTTACATGAATTCTTTTTGATCTGTGGTACTCTGGCAACACCTGTAGAAGATAATGCAGTGTTATACCCCAGCTCCTTAAAACTGATGCTGACATTTATTCATGTGGCTCCAGGCTAGGCTATTGTTCCCACATCATTATAGTACAAATGTCAAATTGTCTTTTTTGTGTTTTTGTTCATTCTTAAGGGACGGATGATTGCTCCAGCTGTGCATTCATTTGCTTCAGGCCTTGATCTCACTTTGTCTGAGACATAAAAACAGTTCACAGTCAGCCTCTGCACCCACTGAGATATAACTTTGAGAACATACTAGACTTTTATTTTATTTTTTTTACACATTCTATAACAGAAAAGGATTGTGGTGACCATTTACTTACTCTGTGCAGATAAGACCTACTCTGTGATATATGCTGAACAAAAATTTAAACACAACACTTTTGTTTTTACTGCCATCTTTCACAGGTTTGAGTTAAACATTTTAGCCTTTTTCATGAACTCAGCTGACATATTTCTCTAAAATGTTGGTCACAAATTTGTTAAAATCCATGTTAGTGAGTACAAGACAAGACTAGTGGGGGAAATACATTCAAAATTTAAAACAATAGAAACCACATGCTACCACACAACAATTGGTATGCACAGCCGAAGAAATTCTGCACAAATCATCAGAAACCATCTCAGGAAAGCTTTCCTGATGGTTTCAATTTAAACTTGTAAAAAATGGGAGAAAAAACTTGTTCTGCTCTTGTTGATGATCTAGTTTTTCATTAAAAGCTGGTATATGTGTGGCTTTGTGAGAGTGATGGAATGGAAATAATATGTTTTGAAGGGAAGGCCTGGCTCGCTCCTGCTCTAGGGGACAGAGGGTAGCAGGGAGTGAGAAGATGCCAAACAACAGACTGAGGCAGGATATAAATCAAATCTCTCTGGAGACAATAGGGCTCACGGCACACACACTCAACACACACAGTGAATTCTGGGGTCTGCCGGTGCTTCAGTACCTCAGCCACCAGGTTAATGACTTCAAAACTCATTGGAAACAGAAGCATGCAAAAATGATTTCAACAGTAGAATAGTAATTAGGATGAAAAGCATTAGAGATTTGATTTGAAAGACATTTGTGGGAATAATGAGATATTATCAGTCAGGGGTGTCCGGGTTTAGAGGGTTAAACAATATGTTTTATCTTTACTGAAAAACAAAATCAAACAACGGAGCACGGTCGATAATTATAATTCTGTATGAAGGCAATTTCTCCACAGATTAAAGCCTCGTCCAAATTCAGGGATTGGATTCGGGGATGTCTCTGCCTCTGTGCCTGCTGTGGTTGTGTGGGTGATTTGGTTCAGAGGCCAAGAGGCAGAGAAGGGAAGGACATTAGGAAATGGTCTACACCTGAGTGTCTTGGATCTCAGTCCATTTAGGTGGCTTAATTTTCTAATCTCAGGCCTCCGTCAGCTAGTTTGGAGGTAAGGTTTTGTCTTTTTTTAAATCTTTTATGTGTGACTTCTCTTTTTGTCTCTTGCTCTGGGCCTGTTTGTGACACATTGGGGGCTTGTCCAGGACGGCTGCCACAAAAAAACCTAAACCTGCTCTTGCCTCCCCAAACGAGAATCTTGCTTCACTGAGACTAAACTCATGGTGCATTTGGGAGTAAATCAAACTATTCAAGTTTATGACCAGAAAGCTGCCTCTAAATGACAGACAAAGTGTAAATACCAGCGGGACAAAATTACATGACATTCCACTTTACAATTGTGGTCTTAACATTTCACAACACGACTGTCAAACAGTGTAACAGAGTAATGTTAAATATATATATTTATACAGTGTGGCAAATTTCAACCTGTTCTCATCCCAACTTCTCAGATACCACCCCTTTGTCACTGGACCTTTGCAACAACATATGACTCACTAAGTACCCTTCTGTGTTAGTTTTGCACATTCACAGATGCCAATTAAATGGACACTTGCATTTTGTTATTTCAAAATACGTTTCTGTTTTCACAGGACACATACAGTTTCTGCTCATTACATACAAACAGCCTTTAAAAAACCCCCCAAAGAAAAACAACCTTACAATGCAGTCAAAACAGTTTGGGGTTTACTTCCTTGGGTCTGGGCAACAAAAGCACATGGTTAGGTTTAAAAAAAAAAAAAAAAAACATCCTAGCATTTGGCTTATTAAGTATTGTTGTCATTAGGAATGCATGGCGATATCGGCACGTCATCAGTATATGATAAAAAAAAAGTTTTTTTTTTAATTGACAAAACATCAATCCTAAGCTAAAGTGTTTTTCTTATTTTGCACATTAATGGAAAATACATGTTGACAAGCATTGTATTTTATGTGTCCTCATGTTAGCTGGCCAACACGATAAGAGTATACATAATATGACGGTAATTCCACAACAGAAGAAACTTGATGATCACTTAAATTAGGTGGGGGAAAAAAGCAGATATATCAGCATCTGCATACTAGCACACTACTGTGTTATTAAATTAATGCCATAGACTTTTGGTTTACCATGGAAAAAAGACAGTGGGCTCCCGGGCGAAAGTCCAGAGTTGGTTGGCCCACCTACCTCTCCTCTCACCTGTCCTGTATGATATTTATACTATAGTAATTACCTGCAGTGTCCGGGATTGCTGCGGCCTGGCGCTTATAATACCGCCACAATGGGTGCCTCTGTGCATCAGTTTCTGACGCTGATGTCACTGACAAAGTGGCAGTACGTGATGAGTTGGGAGTGGAATAGGCTTCATATTTACACCTAGCAGCTTTGATTAGCCAAATTTACATTGTGTGTAACTTTGATTGATGACCAATTGAATGTAAATATGACATGGTTACAGTATGTGGTATGTCCTGACTAAACAAGTAGACAAGCATCACCTGAATCCCATCAGACAGTTTCAGTAGGATTGATGGACTCTGACTGCTGCTCTGATGTTTTCGATCTATACATGCAGACATAAAAGCAGCCAGCCTTTGAAACGAGACTCAGCAAAATGATTTGATATCCATGCATCTGTCCATTTTCCAGTGATTATCAAGGTCTGCCTCTCTCTACAGCCTTGCCCTCCATCTTATCCTGGGGTATCCCAAGAGGTTTCCAGGCCAGATGGGATCTGTGATCCCTCCAGTGTGCTCTGAGTCTGCCCCAGGGTCTCCTACCTCCTAACATGCAGAGAAAACCTCCCATAAAAGCAGTGCATCCTCTGGTCTTGTCTTGTCTGGTCCCATGATCAGCTACAGGAAAAGTGAAGAAAGTAAAAGATATGAATTTCTTCCAGTTGGTCTTATAAGAAAAGAGCCTGATACATTAGCACTTTTTGGATGGTTACTGCAACAGCATGTGAAAGGTGGCATCCAAAATCCTTATGGGAGCCCACACACCAAGATCTTGCCTCGAGCAGCGATTCCAGTGGTGCGTATTGTGGCTCTATATAAAACAAGTATTGATTGGTTTAGACTTCCTCTTCCTCGTGTTATAAAGACGACTCTTTACACCCAGGCCTATAGAAGTTTTTCCTTTATTTCAGAGTGATTTTTAGACCAAGTCAGTGTAAGGTGGACACATTTATGTGGTCATCAAACTGCACTTAGCTTTGTACCGAAAAATAAAAACTCATGGACTGCTATATCTATTATCAATATTGTTGATGGAGGTTTGTGGAAGGACACATTTTTTAGTTGTTGTTGCAGCTGAATAAACAGCAATTGTTAACGGAATATTCAAGCATTTCTGTGGAATAAGCCTATTCACTGTGTTATAATTTGATCCCAGTACTTGCATTCAACTGTCAAATGGTTTATTCACACTAAAAGTCTGTCTAGTGTATTCCAGCTTATGCACATGGCCTACTCCAGTGCCAAAGCTTTGGCCTTGCAGGCCGCAACACACAGAGTCGGTGTCCTCTGGGGGTTTTAATGGCCCACAGTATTAGAAATCCAAATCCCATGGCTACTCCAGCGGCTCAAAAGCCTGAATGGTCAATCACAGGCCTTTGTATTTTTGGCTCAACAGAGACTCACAGACTGTCAAATAAACAGAAAGACACCAGCAGAACACCCTTGTTAAACTCTTAAGTTTCACATAATATAATTTTGCATTACCAATGTGAGCTTTAAAAAAGCAGAAAAGTCAAAATGTTTTGTACTATGAACTTGAGAAACCAAAGGCCACAACCTAACACGTGTCTGTTTTAAACATTCAACAATTATACATTTCCTGTTTGGCAATCACATTTGCATTTCATTCATTATTGATATTGTTTTAAATTATAGATTACATGTATTTGACACATTGAGTGTCATGCACTGCATTATTTATAATTGTTACAAGATGAATAACGTGAGCGCTGGGATTCAAGATGAGCTCATTTCTGTTTACGAGACGTTGCACTAGGTCTTCTCAGAGTGATCTCCATCACCCCGCATAACTTATAGTTCTGTTACATGAGAAACTGTAACAGGTAGGTGCTCCAGTTTAATCCAGTATGAAGGATTACTGTGCCTCTGTCGTACACTTGTATCACTCAAAACATAAACATGTAATTTCAAAGCCTTCAGTGTTAATAAAATCACATTATGAAATGGTATATTAAATCATATTATATGGATAGTGTAGCTGTATTACTGTAAGGGGTTTATTAATGTGTTTGCCATCAATTACAACTTTTCCAATTACACATTCATGGTTTTTGAATTAATTGGTAATATATGCTTGATAACACAATATAACATTTATACTTAGTGCATGTTTATTATGCTGGGGAAAAAAGCAGCAACCAATGAGGAGACAATGTAGAACTGAAATTCTCATATTTATGAAGAGGTTGAACAGTAATTAGGATGTCTGCCCTAAGTGCCTGACATAGGTTTTACCCTCTTTATATAGTTGATAATAATAATATAATATGTGATAGTTATTGAATGATAACAGCTATACACTGTCTTGATTTACTGTATGTACACATGTACAAATCAGTTAAAACTGTTAATAAATGTTGATGAATTAAAACTCAGACATGTGACATTTTTGTGTCTGGTTATGTTTAGGCACAAAAACAATGGGGTTAGGAAAAGATTGTGTTTTGTCTTAAAATTACCAGTTTGGTCACCACAATCACGGCTGGGCTTGTCTCAGTGGGTTTTTACAAAATACCTGCTTATATTGTTCGTTGATCTTAAACAGTGATCTGTAGCTGGGCAGCTACCTTGGTGTCACACCATCCACCATCTCCTCCTCCTTCTGACACATGTAATCTGTAAAATGACCTATGTCACTAATGGTAATGACACATAAGAAAAGTCCAAATGTAACATATCCATGGTTTGCGAAAATATAAAACGCCAACATTATATTCTGACAAAGGCTGATTGTAAATACTTAATTTAATATTTAATGGCTTCCTGATTTCAGTAAAAAAAAATCTGTAGCTTCATGCAATGAATTAATACAGAAATCTTCACAGGCCACTGATGAGGTATGTTTTCCACTGTATAGGCTGCTAACAGAACACTGGAGTCTCCCATTAACAGGATAAGAAGTGGCACAGGCAGCTCCACCCTCAAGTGGATGGAAGTCTGCTGCTCTTCTGACACAAATAATGTTGTAATGTTAGGAGTAGGAACCCTTTCAAGTTGTGACTGGGTTAGAAATGATTTGGATAAAACCTCCAGCACAGTATCTAAACATATAGTTTCAAAGCTCTTGTTCTATGCTAACATAGTATGTGAACATGCTGCCAAAAATTCTCATCCATCTGGGAAGAAATTGTGATGCACTGCTTCTGGGAAAATGTAATTTCTGCTCTAGCTATTGCTTCAGAGAGATTACCCATTCCCAATAAAATATTCCATATTTTAATTAATTTCTCATTGACAGTTTCTGGGATAGACAGGGGATTTTGAGAATGCCTCATTGTATGAGAAGTTTAACTGAGTTGATAAACTGGAGTGTCTCTCCAATGCTGGCTGTCATTTGCTCTTTAATTAAGAGGGCATTTCTTGCCTCTAGTGTCAGTATACAGATCGATTTGTTGTTTTCCTCTAATTCAGTGACTATTGCATCTATATTGCTTCTATTACATTTATTTTCATTTGTTGCTGATTAACATTTGTTTTACAATGATTTAGTTTGTGCTGGTTATGTGGCCTCAATAATGACAATGACGGATGAAAATAATGGCTGTCTCCATGCTTTCACTGTCACCCCTCGTTCTCCGGTCCTGACAGTTGCCTTGTAAACAATGTGCAGTGGGAAGCCAAATCAGTTGGCACATTCATAACTGACTACCACCTGCCATTGACACACAGTGATTGGCAACCACCTGTCATTGGCCTGGCTCTTGTTTGATTTAATCCTCATTTCAAAATCCTTCCCAACATGTATGGTGCCTCATGCATACCAAGCAGAGAGGGCTGCCTGGGAGGTTAAATTGTTCATTATCTGATTATAGAAGACAAATTGTTGAATCACCAGCAATAATGATGTAAGACAGTTACGGAAAGCATAAGATTTTTCGTGGCAGAGAGTCAAATTTGGCAAAGTGCACTGGTTATTTTTATCACAGGCATAACACAGTGAGCGCTCACTTTGGGCATATTAAATAAAATGTGTCACATTTTGTTCTGGGCTGAAATATCTATGTCATCTTCAGTGTCCAAGATGTGAATTAATTATGAAAAATACAAGCAATGCATCACAAATTATCCCTGAATATTTCAGAAAAACTATCTTGAAGGATGGCTTCTCTTAAAAATGAAAAAATGAGCATTTTTATCATCTTATATAATTCTTATCGTACAACTACTAAAGTCCACCGTGTAAGATTTAGGGGGATTGACAGAAATTAAATATGACAATTATGTTTTCTTGAATATTTAATGACCTGAAAAAAAAAAGAATCACTGTGGTTGTTTTGTTACCCTAGAATGAGCCATTTATATCTACATGGAGAGTGGGACCTTTTCCGTGTCTGCTATGTTTCTACAGTAGCCCAGAAAGGATAAACCAGACACTGAATCGAAATAGAGCCATAGGGCCATTTGCATTTTTGCGTTTTCACATTTTTCATGTTTTTCGCCTTTTCTGTGTCTTAATATCTTACATGTCTGACACACCTGCCACAGTGGTTGGCAGCCCCTCCTTGATGAGCGCATCAGAAAAATACCAATTTTTAACATGAAACTGCTTTATTCAGTATTTTTACCCGTTTAATTGACTGGGTCCATTTGTTTTGGAGAGGGTGAGACCTCTACTTACAATACAACTCTGGGTAAAAAACCTCCTGACATGTGGACCTTAAATTATCTGAGAAAAAAGGTGCGCGCTCGTTAGCAGGTGCTAGGCTTGTGGCCTGTCTGAGACAAGTCAAACAGTGTATACAATGAACACTGATTTGTAATGTAAAACTGCTTTATTCTGTGTTTTTACAGGTTTAAATCACCAGACCCATTTATTTTGGAGAGAAGGAGACCTCTGCTGATAATTCAGCTCCTTGTTAAAACTTTCTGAACATCTGATTCAGAAGGTGAGCCTACAGTAAGACAGCATATAAAAAAGGTGAGCACATATTTGCGGGGACTGGGTAAGTGGGCCATCTAGGACTTGCCAAACAGCATCACAGAAACACTGAGTTTTAGTATGAAATTGCTTAATTCATTGTTTGAAGCAATTTTAATCACGATTGTGTTGGAGAGGAAGAGACATCTGCTGATATTTTGGCTCCTGGTCAAAACCTCCTGAATGATGACCGGCTGGTTTCAACTGGATCCCACTAACTCCCCCTAAATTCTACACATTGCTCCTGTAAAATGAACACTGAGAAAGAAAAATACGTTCATCTTCCTTTAACATATTTAATGAAAGTAGCAACAGGTCAAACAAGGGAATATTTAATAACATCTGAATAATAGCAATTTTGTATAATCATTCATTCTATGACATTAAATAGATGTCAACACATATGACAAATGTGACAAATGATGTGCTGTCATGAGGACTAATGAATGACTTAATTATGGTGGCATCCATTTTTAGACTCTAATAAAACTGCTAGCTAATATCTTTTGACTGCAGGTAACGTATCAAAGGTGCTTTAAAAATTTAAATGAAACAGTGGAAGTATACGCTACTTTAACAACGACAGAACCAATAGGGTGCATGTCACCTAAAGATGAAGTGTGACTGTGAAAACAGTTTTCAAATTGCTAGAAAAATGACAGAAAGTAATATCTTTCATGTAAATCAGAGCAGCCCTGGAAGTCAGATGGATGTACAGCTCTGGTGGAGTATTATGAATGATTCATGTCAAGAAATGCTACTGCACAGTAAAGCAGACCCCAGATCTGACATCTTTATCTGCATAACAAGGGAGGACAGTGACTTCTTACAGACAAAAACTCAACATTTCATTGATATAATCCACATGTTTTATTCAGTGGGAGCTTACTGGGGGATTTGTGGTTTGGCCAAGTGCTGCATGTTGAGCCATTTAGCACTAATTCCCCCTGAAATATCTGTTATTGTTTGTGCTTTAACAACAATACTATATCCTTTAAATCTGTTGGCTAATGGATCTGTCAGACAACCACAAATGGATTTTAATTAGATTAAACATCTCTCCGAAGTCGTTGGCCAAACTCATGATTGGACCAAACGGATTGAGTTATTATGATTAAGCTCAGTGTTTATGGACGAATGATTCCAACCTACCTGAAAATCGATAAAGGACACCTCAAGGGCCAATTTCATGAGAAGTAGCCTGCATTGCATAATAAGGTTTCTCGAGCTTCTACCCGGTGATTAATTACATTCAATACTGGTGTTGAGCTTAGTCATTTAGTTTGTGTAGAGAAGCATAAACTGCTTTAATGCCTCTCTCAGATTCAAGTATGGCTTTTAATCCCTAACAACTTTCCAACCTGAAATTCAAAAATCTTTTAGACATTTAGTGTCACATCAAGCATGTCTTTGTTCGGGACACAAAGTATCCATTAGCAAAAAGTTCCCCAGCTTCCCTCTTGTGTGAAATTGAGCGAAAATCTTTAGGCACCCAAGGGTTCACAGGTGGGAAACACCTCACACAGCACATTTGTCCAGACAAAAGTTCATTATTCACTGTTTTATTTAACAGTGCTGCCCCACTTCTTTACAATAATTCCATATCAGAGGTTTTGGTTTATGGTAATCAAAAGTCATGTTTGTTGACAGTGTACATGTGTTTTCTTGCATTTGCATTTGACCTCATGCTTTCTTTAAACTATTATGGGAGAGAAGAGTAATATGGCATATGATGTGTGTTCACTAATAATAAGGGATATTTTGTGATATTTTCATATTCATCCATTATATTAGACAGACACTCCAATTCATGCACCATGCATAAAGACTGATATTTGAGGCAGCTCAATAGGTCCACCGTGTGAAGTTTTTCCAGTCTAATCTGTGATAAATATTGTGTTTCACTTCGGTGCCTATTTAGACTTTAAAGTATAGAGTGTAAAAGGGTTTAGAACATTATGATGAAAGTATATTATGGCCATTTTCATGCTTAATTATGTCTCATAAAAAGTTGCACCAATAGCAGTATTGATATCATTTGTTACAAAGATATGGTGCCAAATGTAAGCATTTTGACCACTTGGGACTTGATAAAATGGTCCAAAACTCAGATATAGAAAGAAGCCATGCTGTGATTTGGTATTTAAAAATGGTTGACATTTGCAGAGTTCAAAGAATTGCCAATCAATCAAATAAAATAATTTTTTTCGCTAGTTGGATGGTGAGCACTTGCGTTCTGAAAATTGCTCAGAAACCCTCTTATTGTCGATATACCTTTAAATACCAATCATCCTGTGAAAGTCTGTGGTATTTAGTTTGTGTTTGTTCAGTTTTATGAAGCTGTGATTGTTTTAGAGATAACAAAAGGTCATTTTATACAGTAAGGTGAAGTTTAGAAAACTGGGCTCATTGCAAGGAAACAGCTACTATGGGGACTAACATCATCGCACATTAATACAATTTGGATAATTGAATCCACAAGAGTCTCAGAATCTGTAATGCCCCATTCATGTAATCTCAGGACTATTTGGGGACCTCAGTGTGCCAAAATATTCAATCACAACATTTGTGTATTTAAAATGCATGCAAAAACACTGCATGGTTTTTGCCAAAAACTGTATTTGATTAGCATTAAGATGGCATGTGTGTAAAGGGGAGACCCGTGGGTGCCCATAGAATCCATTTTCATTCAAATATTTTGAGGTGAGAGGTCAACGGGCCCCTTAAAAAATGCATCCTTTGTAGTGGTAATTAACTATCTTTCTGGCTATCTAGTATGACACGGTTGGTCCCAATGGGTGCCCTCCGTTTTCTAGTAAAAAAAAAAAAAGGACCGTACATCATCCTCTTAAGGACAGCGATGGCAGCTGAGATTGCCAGGTCTCAGAGGAGTGCTTTCTTATGAAATGTTTGATGTTTTTTAACCATTTTCCTCAATGTTCATTTTATAGATTCTGTATATTTCAGATGTTGAGTGTGTTCTGCTCTTTGCCTGCATCTGAGGTTTGCATTTGAATGAATAAAGCCTCACCGTTTTAATTGGTGATTGTATTTTACAAGAGTTATTAGTTAAAGTCTTACATGATTAAATTTTAGCAGGGTACTGTGCAAAACAGTTGATTGCTTTATTTATATTTTGTGGTTAATTGTATTGTGAGAAAGGATTTATATTAAAGCATTTTCAAATTAAGAGACATTTTTTTTCAACTAATTTAACAGTTGATTCACTTATCGAACTTGTGAAACTGCTTTTTACTTGCCATCGTTTTTTGGAAAATAAGCAATAACAAACTACTGAAAGCCCTGGTCTGTGAAACGGTTCACAATATATGAGGAGAACTGAACCCTGATAAGAAGCAAATGGATGTCAGCTTTTCAAGTGGCTTGGTAAAGAATCTATGAATTCATCCTCTTGACAGCAGTGCACATAATTTCCCTGATATCCAGAGACAGGTGATGCTTAGGAATAAAAAAAGGTAGTTTCAGCAGCCATGGTACCCAACCAGGTAAAATCGTAACCTGTCATCTTTAGTTCCACAGCACAAATAGACAGATTAAATGGCATCATTTACAGTGGGATGTTTATTGCACTCTAGAGAAAGCTGAAAGTCCACAGCAGCATCATCATTCCAGGAAGCAGCTCTCTGAACTTTTACAAGCGCATTACAAGAAACAGGTACTTTACACTAGTTTTAAGAAAAGGTTATATAACACTCTTTAAAAAAAAGGAACAGAAATCAAGTTTGTGCCTACAGGCTAGAAATAAGTAGGATACAATTATTCTCCAACATCCGGCACATTGACAAGAACTGTTCTAGTTACTGGAAGGCACAAACTGACTACATAAAACTCCTCATATAATTACCAGCTTCTAACACCATTCATTACATGCATATGTATAACAACACAGGTCTGATTGCTCTGACCGAGGGTGGAGAGGCCAGTTGACTGTTGCCCTCCTAATACTTGTGATGTTATTGGTATAGATAACACAATTATCAATAGGGTCAGTGCTTGTGGCCATGGAATAATTAGACCAGTCTTGGTACATAATAACTTAGTGTAGCATAAAATCAGAGCAGTTAAAACATTAAACATGAATGATATACTTTTCTTTTTAAATTAAAAGTGTTTTTCCTCCCTCTGACACTAACCTTGTATTCACATAGTGCCTGTATAATTGGAAAGAAATTAGCTCCAAACCTGGAAAATTCATGTAAACATACAAACTGCTTTCACTCCCAAGTCGTCAAATACTGATGCTTGGTCAGTGACCCGTTGGCGTCAGACATGGACCCAAAGAGGCAACCTTTAGGAGCATTTGTTGGCACTCTGGGCAGCTACCATTATACAAAGAGTGAGAAAGTCTGCATGGAGTGGGATTGCAGGTAGATGGGTAAAACAAATTTTATTAGTGTACTATAATGTGTTAAAAACTATGCTAGGCATGTGTTTTACATAAGGTTATATAATGTCAGTAACAAACATAATTATTTTAAACCAAACCAGGGTGTTTTTTCTTTTGTTACCTAAATCTAAGGAATTAAACCCTCAATACAATGTTTGTTTTTTTTACATGTTCTAAGTGTATTTTGAAAAAGACTATGCATTGAACAAGCATAAACTGTATTTCCTGTGAAAACTAAAGTTTATTTTGAAAAGACACAATGCATGTAACAACTTTAACTTGACACACTATTCTTGAATGTCCAAAACTGCTGCAGGAGGGTACTCCGAGCATCATTATTTTGATGTGACATGCCACAAGAGAGAATGTTTTGGGAACACTCCCTTAAGTTATAACACCAACTCACAGACTAAGAAAACAGTAAATAATGGTTGTTGATGGTTGATGGTAATATACTTTTTATTTTTTCCACATATTGCCTGGCCTTTTTTTTTTGGCTCACACATAATGTGTGATATGGCATTGGGCTGTAACTGCTACTTGCTGTCAATGTAGAGGGACCTATATTAATTAGAAAAATATTTTATTAGCATTAATAAGGTAAAGCAGGTTTTATTTCTAGGGGATGTACTGGTTCAAGCAACAAGTGTGGGATAAAATCCCTTTGTGATAAAAAGCTCAAACTGTTATCAACATGTTCTTTATATTCTCTGAGCGATAATATAAAACTTCTTTGTAGCATCCATTATGTTTCCACAATGCAGCTTAAATCTCATAAACAAACCAAAGCTGGAAGAACAACTTCCCAGTTGAGGAAATGGAACCATCTGATGAGCAAGTGAATGCAGAATAAAAAGCCTTTTTTACTTTTATAGATGAGTGTTAACGCTAATCTTCTCTTCTCTTTTGCAGTAAAAAAAAAAGAGTTGTGAAAAGAAACTGTTAAAGATGCCGATGTAATTGCATACACCATGGAAGTTTAGAATTTGCAGATCAGAGCTTACACAGGATCAGTGTGGGATAAGATCAAGTAAGACTTTACATGTCGGCACTTTATCCTATACAATCTCATGTGCAGATTCAGCACTTACACCTAATGCGCTTGACACTGAGGGTGTTTTCACTCTACTTAGTGAGATTTAAAATAATGACAGAAACAAATAGACAAATCACAGCTGATCTTTCCTATCCTGCCTGATGGATAGATGTTGTACAGATTGTCAGCACTTGCAAACGCAGCACAGTAAAGTTCTTCACAGTTCCTTCTTACTCAAACATGAACTCTACTTTAATGTCATTATATTCCCAGCTAGCTATAAATTTCTCTGTGTTATATAGGAGTCATTTTCTAGTCTGATTTAACCTTTCTCTACCTCATTCTCGACAAGCTGTCATTATGATTCAACATATGGCAGCTAAGTGCTTATATGTGAAACCAACCAACAGGGGTCCCTGGAAATGTCCAACTTGTCATATCAAATTGACAACCACATTGTAAAGACCCAGTTCAGTAGATATTATGTTTTGTGAATGTTGTCTTTTACTTCCTCATTGTTTTGAGTCCCACAGATTCTATTATTGAATAGAAGTTTTCCCTTTTCTCTGACCTTATTCAAACCCCTGTGCCCTGGGCCCCACTGTCTAATAATCCATTGTAAACAAACTGTTACAATAAGAATAAGATTAGAAAGAATAAGAATAAGAATCAAATGACAGAAATCAACAGAAGTAGACTTATTTGAGATTCTGAAGGCACATGGCTGCAAAAACAAGTACTCAGATACTATAGGAAATAATGAAAATTCTGAGAGACCCCAAACCAAAGTAATGTTTTTTTGTTTTTGTTTTTTGTAGCTGAAACATATCATCAGTTCAAAATCATGTTTATTAACATTTTTATTAAAACAAGGGAAAGTCATACAGGTGATTAAACCGGCCTAAATGTTGTTATGCTGCTGTAACAGCATAACAACATTCATGCCCCTAAAAAACAGAATGCTGGAGAGTTTACTATGTTGATTATTAAAAATAAGTTTCCTAAAGTTAACAAAAAGACAAAAAGGAGGCGGGGAGGAACAGTGAGGGTGTGGCTTGTACATGACACAAAGTGCAGAGCTGGGCAGCTGTTTTGTGAACTGGTAACAGGTGCGCAGGTGTGTGGGACTGTCACGTGACGGCTAAAGGCAGGAAATACTGAGGACAAACGCGGTGCTTGGAGGCAGCATTAGCATTATGAGGAACTAGCTGTAACCATGGCACACACTCTGAAATGTGTTGTTATTTGGCCCATGCGTTCACAACGTTATCCAGCCGTATACTGAGGGCGTTCAGTGAGGCTCCAGTGAGACTTGGATTAGTTCCATTTCACTGATGTTTAATTCATTTGATGCTCCGAGTAGAATAACAATATGAAACTTAAATCAAATTTCTGCAGCAAGTGATATAATTCAACAAACATGATCTCGACGGGTGTGTCTCCAAATCACAATCTTATCAAGTGTCCTAAATCTGGTTACAGGGACCTGAACATGAAGACATTTGGGAATCCCGACGTGTGGATAAAACTCTCCAGGACAACTTTGGGTGGCGCCAGAGCGCAAGAAAAGAGGAAGTGGGGGTAAAAAAAAAAAAAAAAAAAAAAGAAAAAAAATCAACACAACTCATGGGTTAATCTGCCTGGAGGATGGCTTTCTGGCTCCGGCCGTCTCCACATCCCGCTGGATGATGTGTGAATTTTTTCAGCGGGTGGTTGGACTTGCCACCTGTCAGGAATGGTAGCAGCGCTCCATCGCTGAAGACCGAACCGACCTCTCCCACTTTTTCACTGGGAAACGTGGACATTTTTTAGTGCAGGGCTGCCTGCATTAGTGAAATAAACGCGGACAACTTTGGCTGACCGGCTGCGCAGGAGAAAGTGAGCCACATGCATGAACTGGCAGTGCTGAGATTATAAACGGAGTCTCTGAGCGCTCTGGAGGCTCCGACCCCCTCTCGCTTTGAAGATTAGAGGTTTGACGACGTCTGAAGGACACTAAGAACTGGATTAGGCATTGTGCAGTCTAACCTACTTCTCATTACTGCTACATCTTGTCCTCTGAATATTTGCGCAATGACCTTTGGTGCACTTGGAGTACAGCGGGTGCGTCCGTAAGGTAAGGATTTTTTTTATCTGTATATTACTCAGTTATTTTTTCTTTTCTTGAGATGAATCACATTATGTGAAGTTAACTCAGACACCTAAATCCACTCTTAACGCAAAGCAGCTGGTATTTGGAAAATGACATCCTTTAACGGAGCCTGTTACGCGCAGGTGCCAACGCGATCCTTTTTAAGAATATCATCGACATCTACATATATTTGACAGGCATGGTGTTGGTGGAGGGTTATCCCTCACGTTGCACGTTGTATGGCTTCATCCAGGGACCGTGCGCGGTGTTTCACACACTTAACACGTCAGCCTACTCAGGCGCTCTGAACGCTCCATACGCATGAAGACTAATGCAATTTGCAGAATGTGCACCAAACCGGCGACGATCAATACTTCGGGGATCCGTGTTATAGAGTGCTTTAGTGCATGTTTGGTTAGCAGGGTCAAAGCTGTTTAAAAAATGCCTCGACCCACTCTGATCAGGGCATCGAAAATGATTTCAGTGTGTGCTTCCTTCCCTCGGAGTGACACTATTTAAGAACATGAGATCTAAATCGTCTAGGACAGTGCCATCATTTTTTTTTTGCTCTACAGCCGCCAGAAGCCAAACGAGACGTCTTACTTGTCGTAAGGTGTATAACATGATTTCAGATTCAAACTCACACTACTTTGGGGATCAACGAGATTAATGAAACAATGAAGAGCCTGATGTATCTTCTGTAAAGAAAATGAGCTTTTATAATGCTCATTTATAGAGGAGACTGTCTCTGCATCAATTTGTAGTTAACCAAAACTGCAGTAATCCCTTAGAAAACACTTAAAAATAGAATAGAGTTGGTGAGCTAAAGTGCATGTGATCCTGGCCAGTCTGAGGACACAGAAAACTAATTTCATCACGCAGCATTGTCTCATGCCTTGAACTTCAGACCATCGATCTGTATAGTACAATAGCAAGTAAGTGAAGGCCAAATGTATAAACACAAAAGCCACTGTGATTTGTTTCGTCTGGTATTGAGTGGCATTAAAAAATCCCAGTGCAACCATCAGGTCAGTGCAGTTAGACTTGGACCCCAGCCAGATTTAGTCAACTATTAAGTCCTTCCTGAGCATGGCAGCACACACTTATTGCCCAAACCTGACACACATCTTAATTTGTCTGCATACTTGTAATTGTACGTTGTTGGAGACGCATACGTTTTTATCTAATATGTGCATAGTACTGTGAGCATCATGAAAAACCACAAGTGTTTAAAATACTCTTCTCTCTCTTGTCTTCTATGATGTTATTTTACCCAATATGCACTACATTTCCCAAAAGCTACAGTTTTGGGTAGTGCCCTAGAAGTGTGCAGGGAATACTTAAAAGCATTGCTACAGGATGTCTTCACCAGTCTAGGTTTTGGCCAGTTTTTTTTTCCAGGCTCACATTTGGGAAATGAGAGATGAAGAGTAGCGTGGCTCAGGCCAGCCAGACTCCATTGATATTCTGCCTGTGTCCTGCTCCATAGGCAGCCCATTGTCATGGCCCGCTCAGTGGGATAGCATCTGATGATTGAGGGGTATGGACGAGGGTTGAAAGCCAGCTCGGAGAGAAACTAAAGGTTCATTTGTTGAAGGTTAACGATATGTTCTCACAGGAAAGGCTGATAGTGCGTATGTGTGAGTATTGCATAACGATTAAGTAAATCCAGAAAATGTATCTAATATGGCATTTTTAATCATAGTTTAGTGTGTATTCCATGACATGCACCTTTGTGTGAGCCCAAACTAATGTGGTACGGTCATTTTTGTTTTACAGTAGGATTACATTTAGATGCATGTCTAACAAAATTACACCTTACTTGTTCAGAACCCCCATGGCCCCTTTAATGTTCACTAATTGCGCCCCAGATGCCATTCAAATAAAACGGGATCTCCGAGCAATGCAGGTGCATCCCAAGTTTCAAAGGGTGCAGCTTCTCCAGCGTCAGGTGCAACAGTGACACACTGTGTGGCCACTCAGCCCTAGAAGATTCATGGCCAGCCAAGCAGAAAGATTTATCTGTCGTGAGTGCGTGAAATTGCAATGCTCTGCAGTATTCTGTCCAGGGCCGGTGAGAGAGACAGATCCTCCATTGCTTTGGGAAATAAAGAAGTAACAGAGAAGAGTCACGCACAAAAAAGCAGCGAGCACTAATGGCTGCCTGTGCACTGTGTCAGGTAGAAGTGATCAAGGCCGTACTCTCTCTTTTCGGAGGGAAAGACAGGAAAAGGAAATAAGCAGAAAAGAGCAACCACGAGGGAGTAACAAAGAAATTCATCTGAGCAGTCGAACAAATAAGAAACTTTTAAAGAGTGCTGCAGAAGTTTGACACACTGAAGTGCTAAAGTTTACAAGTGGCTACAGTGTAGTTGGATTGTACTCAGCTCAGAACTGATTATCATACCTCACTCTTTAGGTATCATACTGTAGGGCTGCGGCGATATACCGGTTTTAAAATATACTGGGATGTTAGAACTGACGATTGTTATACAGTGTACATTTGCTTATCTATCATTTTCAAACAAATGCATCTGGATGGAGAATCTCACCTTTATTTTAGCTATTTAAACTCTAAACTCTATGCCCAGGAATCAGTTTTATCTTTACAGTTTTAACAAGACAAGTTAATGATTATATTCATGACATATTTAAATCATATTAAAATGGCAATAAAAAAACCAAAACAGTCAGGAAAAATTCATATTTAGGGAACTTTTTTTTCATTTGAGAGGGAACCTTGCGTTGCTGTGACCTCCAGCTCAAGAGTGCAACATTTCATCAACTTGATCTAGAGGTGTTGTAAATTTATAGCCAAAAGCTTGTAGCTGCATTAGGTCCTAGTATGGCCTGACTAACCGTCGTGGCTGGCAGCTGCAGCAGAAATCTGTGTCCAAGTCCCCACTGAAGCATGAAGGAGGAAGATGATTTCATATACGTTATCTCAGTATGGCAACACCAGTAGTCTCAAAATTAATGGAAAGGGGACTTGATTTGAATATGAAAAAGCAGGCATACAGACGCACTGCAGATCTACTCTGTGCCATCCTTCTCTTGTTCTTTCCCACTGCTTTATCTCTGTTCTTGTCACTCTCAAACACAATGACTGGTTCTATCCATGCTGCTCTCCTTATCTCAGATAAGAACTGTTTTGTTCTTCTTCACATTTATGGAGTAATTTTTAAAAATATGTTGGATCCTGTTCCTCTAACAGGCAGACCTTATTGTAGTAGGTAGGGTGCAAGGTCGCACAATCTACAGTAAAGCCTAACAGAATCCTGAAGGGCAATTTGTTCCTCCAGTGCTTTCATGCTGTTGTTAACTTTCTGAATGTGGACGACTGTAACTACCGCTGACTGGGCTGCAGTGTATTGCAGAGAGAAGAAAGCTTGAAATGTTAGAGAAATATGTTTGGAAATGCTGGACTTTTGATTAGCGTTATTAGTCTTTCTAAAGAAATGAGTCTTAAAGATAAGTTTCTTGCTTCAAACATGATTACCTAAGTGTCTTTGATAAGGGTAGTGGTCAGTGGTGTGCAGGTGGGCTTCCAGATGTGCACATATGTAAGCTGTACGTGTGTGTTTAAGCTCCCAGCAGATGTCTACTAGAGTATTAAAGGGGCTTTATAATAGTGTTGGCTCTTTGTTGAATTGCCCGTTTTAAGAAGAATGTCAAACTACAGCACCGAGTTACCATGTATGCCAGCTGCAAAAGCTAAAATTGAGCCATTATCATGCTGCTGATATTTGGGCCTTTTGCCCTTTAACTCAATAATTAGATGGAGGCTGAAAACAGTTTGTTGTTTACTTGCCCTGCAGTTAAAGTCCATCTAATGAGCAGGATCAAACCAGTGCTCCAGTAAGTTAACATTAAGCGTCTTCTCCTTTTAGGAGCTGCTCTTGGAAGGAATTTATCAATTTTCATTTTTTGCTCAAGGAACCACTGACAGCTCAAGTTTCGAAAGGGGAAACTGTTTGAGGGAAGCAGATATGCAGATTGCTTTCATCTATAATTTGTGAGGAAGTTTGCAAGTGTCCATATGTTTGCTGATTCAAAGTCTATTAGCATGAATTAATATTTGCCCCAGCTTCAAATAAATACTGCTGTACAAAAAACAAATAGTGAGGAAGGGTGTGAATTATCATACTATGATAATAGCTTGACTTGACATAGGCTGCACTATTTGTAGGTGTGCACAGATAACATTGTGGTCATGTTTTAATTTCACACTTCAGCAAGAGTATTTATCTGTGTCTGGTGCGGCAGGATATGGTATATGTTCTGTATCTTTACTGTGCATGATGATTGCATTGACCCTCTGTGACTTTGCTTCAGTATGCACCTCATGATTATTGGGTTATTAGAATAATACAAGAAATATATTACAGAAACAATTTAACTAGATTCAAAACAACAGTGATCTGTGTGAGAAGTTTGGGTTTTAAGATGTGGTTTTAGAGCTGTGACAAAACCAGTGGTTCTGTCTTTATATCTCTGATTATTGCTTGTTCAAGGAAAGTCCAAACCAAGGTCTGAACTCAAGGTTTACATTTTTGTACATTTATCTGGTTAATTTTGGGATCATATTGCAATAATGCAAGCGTGCTAAAGAACTATGCATGACATGCCCATGTCCTGCTGCCATCACAAAGTGAGCTGCGTCTCCCTATACTTGAGATTGATTGGTTGCAGACTGGCTCTCCCATCATTTCCCTACTCTCTCAGTCTCTTGTAAAATGAATCTGAGTTTTTATGAGTTTTTCTTACTGTTTCTTTATAAAGTAATCTCCTCCTCTCCCTGTGTGCTTCTGCAGTTCACTGTTATGTTGCGTTGCTCATTGACAAACTGAAATCTACACTGCACATTTAACATCACTTGACAACTTAAATTCTAAACTCAGGCTAGGATGTTCAACATTTGTCTGCTCTGAGCATAGCCACCATCATCTAGCTGGCCAAAACTTTCTGCAACTGGTCTGAAAGTCTCAACCATCCAAATGATGGTTTCACATTTGAAACTAACGGAACCATACTTCAGATTGATCTGAACTGAGACTGCCTCTTTACATTGGGCCAGGGTTTAGCTGTTGGTCCGGACCATGGTCCAGGGAGGTTTCATAGCTTCAATTTTGTGAAGATTGTTTAAAAGTACAGCAGAATATATTTTGTTAGATTTGACATGCATCAGTATAATTTTAAGGGACATGTTTGAAATAATCTTTTAAAGTTGCAGGAATTGAATTTTTGGCCACTTCGGGGCAGTGCATTGAGCTACAAACACAAATTGGCATACTGTTTTGTAGTGTCACCTTATAAAGTAGCATGGCAATCAGGTTACCAAACAGTTGCTTATTTGAAGCAACATCACAATTCATTGGTGTCCAATTTTTACTCCCGTCTTTGCTCTGCTTTGGTCTCCATCACCTCAGGAAAATATTTGGCTCTTTAGTTGCTTTGCTGGGTTACCAGCTAGTTGCTTACTTTATTCTTATGCTGTTTGGTGCTGGGTAGGTAGTTACGGGTGGATTTTCAGAACTTTTTTGCTGAAAGCAATACTGATGAGAGTAATGAGAGTGAATCAAAACATCTTGCAGCCGTAAAACCAAAACAAATATCTCAAAGGCACTATAACGTTGACAGGAAGTTCAGGATTGGGTTATAATTCTCAGTAGGTTTGTGAACCCCTTTCACATCATCATTTGATCTGCTGTAAATATAAAATATTGAGCAGCTTTAGATAAAAGCCATCATGTGAAGTCACCCACAATATAAAAAAATAAGACATTGGGGCAGACAATACAACAAGCCGCTGCTTCTGCAGCTCTTATTTTGAACAGGTTGTTCATTTTATAACATTGGATAGTTGTAAACTCAAGGATACACTCAGCTGAATGCTCAGCTTTGCACTCAAATAGCCTTGCCAGGAGAAGCACCATCAGTATAACAGTGCTGCAGTTAAAATCCATCAGTTTTTACATTCAGATATTCCAACAATTCCAGACATCTAGGTTACACTGCTGACAATAGCACGCAAATTAAAAAAAACATCAACACCCAAAGCAACCTGCTGTAAGGCCTGTGAAAGATTTTAGTTTCAGAGGTTGAATCCTGAAGCTCATAAGATCCACCCTCCCACCTCACCAATAAAACATCTCCATATTCTCCTGCTTTCTCTCGCTCTCTCTTGAATACTCACTCAAACACACTGACACACACATACACAGCTCTCCTTGAATTTCTGTTTCAAGCCTAAAAATAGTGAGATGCACACAATGCCATGGAGCTCTGAGGCAATCACAGGTTGCGGAAGTACAATATTTGATTCCAGGGTGACATTCCACTGATTATGCTTTAAGTCATAGAGAACCTAAAGCTGTTGGGTATTTTTGGTTTTCTTTCACACAGCGTGTACAGTTTGCTGAAAATAATTGCACTCTTGTGGCCTTACAGGAGAAGTCTTTGGCTTTGTTTTGACTATAGCAACCTCTCTACATAGATTTAGCTGCTTAACTTAAATTAACAGGATGAACACTGAGACAAGGTAAATGTACACACACGTTTTAGACATGAAGTAAAAAAATAAGCTTTAGTTGGCTGATTTACAGCCGGTCAGATTTATTCAGCGGCAGACACCGAAGCAAAGACACACTGGGCAGCAGTTGTTTCTGAAACTGTGGGCAACTACCATAGTTTAAAGAGTGAGAAAGTCCACATAATTGTGGGTGAGAGGGAAAGTTGATGTTTAAAATTAACTCTGGACTTTCAGCTAGGAGCCTGCTGTCCGTGTTCTGTGTGAAATAAAATGTCATTTGTTATTTTAATAACAACTTAGTGAGGTAGTATGTGTAGCATGCTATGCTAGTGGTGTTTGCCACATGATTTTACATGACGTTAGTAGCAACCATATTTATTTTAAGCAAGAAAGTAAAACTTCAAATGAAATATTTTAATTAAGTTGTAATTTTATCCTGAAAAAGACTGTATGCCTTTAATGAGCAGAAACTGTACATGTCCTGTGAAAAAGCAAGTGTTTTTTGAAAAGACACAATGCATGGCATGAGCTTAAATTTACATGCTGTCCCAAAAGGTCCAAAACGGACACAGGAACGTACCTAGCGGGTCATATTTTGATGCGAAGGGCCACTGACCAAACGTTGGAATTTGAATTAGGATGAGAGTGTGTTGAGTAGACTATAATAATCTCGACCATCATTACTACTACTACTACTACTACTACTAATTACTAAATAATTACTCTGCCATGTTTGTGGGGACTTGGACGTGGTTAAGCAAGTGTCTCAACAATAAGGAACAGAGTAAAATTTTTCCACAGCTTTTGTGGAATAGATACTAAACAATCTAAGTGATCACACTACTAGGCTAAAGACGAACAATAAATAAAAATTAATAATAATTTAAAAAAGCGGTTAGCCAGCAGAGTAGCTGTTGCTGGCTGCAGCTGTTTTGAAACAGTAAATCAAAATAAATGTAGCAATATAGTCAGAGCGTCTAACTTTGGCGCTTTATTTGCATTCAGCAACATCTTGCATGAATCAGATGATGAATTAGTATTATCATCACATCACTCTTTTCACTCTACAACTATTTGGCGGAGGAAATCCTTCTATTTAAATTTAACCTCTATTTGTATTTGTTACTGAGACATAAACTGCAATAATATCTGATCATCGTCCTGTCTTTTAATTTGACTGTTGAGAACTTTTCCCCAGACAGTACAGCTTATTAAAGACCTGACCTGCATACAAAACATCCATTTAAGGTCAGAGCAGCACATCAAGAAAATGCATTCTGATGATGTTCTTAAGCAACACATGTAGTACATACTCACTCTTTAGCCAGAAGCATTTGACATACTTACAGGGGATTATTTATAAATTATACATTTGATATGATATAGATTGAGGATTTGTCGGTAGTTTTGCTAGAAGGCTCTTTAGATTGCTGCACACTCAGAAGGACGAGCTGTTCTATTCTTTAGTTGTATAAATACGAAATGCAATCTCTTTGGCCTTTGTGACCTCAGAGATCTGATAGATTTCTAAGCTGAGGACATGTCCAAGTGCTTTTCTTAACAGGAGGAGGATCAAATTGTATTCCTGAAGCAGTGGGTAGCAAGTTCAGGTTTCTGAGGAACGAAAATATATTTTTTGTCTTTTAAAGAGCACCAGCTGTCTGAATGAGTTGAAGGCCGATAAACAGAGAACTGCAGTAGTCTAGCCTGCTCATGACAAAAACTTAAAATTCAATTGTAAGGGGCGGCCTCTAGCTCACCTTCTAGAGTGTGCGTCCCCATATGCCGAGGCCTTTGCAGCAGCTTGGGTTTGATTCCAGCCTGTGGCCCTTTGCTGCGTCATTCCCCCCCTCTCACCCACATTTCCTGTCATTTTACAGCTGTCCTATCAATAAAGGGAAAAATTCCATTGTAAGAACTTTAAATCAAGCAGTTGATTTGGAATTATGGTGTTAGTTTGATCAAAGGGCATTAAAATAAAAAGTTGCATATCTTTAGCATAGCTTTGGTAAATAGTGTTTGATAATGTCACCGCTTGTAAAGGTTATGAGGGAGGGGTTCAAGGATAGCTTGCTTATAGAGAAACCACATTTATATGGGAGAGAAAGTTGCCAACTGTGACGGTTAAATGTATGTAAGTAAGTGTCACAAAGATGCTTTAATCATGCATGTTGTGTGCATTGTCACTACCAGCTGCACTGCATACTGAAACTGATGTGCTTACATGTGTTATGAATGGCAGTCTTTGTGCTGGATTTTGCTCAGGTCACACTAAAATCAACACATTTTGATGTTCGTGGTTAAAAGTAGGGCTGTCACATTAAGGGAGTATCCTCTGCCGTGATTAAGTGTGGCTCAACAGCACGTAATGCAGCATTACTACCACTTTTGGTTTTTGCAAATTGCCTTATTTATCCTGATTTTAGTGCTTTAGAAATACACTTTATTCTTAGGCTATCATCTGGTACATTGTTGTTTTTTAAAATGACAAAGTTGACACAGTTTTAAAACAAATTTAATACTTGTTTCTGTTAAATTAGGAACATAAAAGGACAATAAGTCGCAATTAGGGGAGCAGCGTGTTTGCCATGCCTCATCGCATCTGGTTACTATAAAGAATATTGGGAAGTAGAAATAATGTCATAAGGTAGAGTACTTGCTCTGGATGGAGGGAAGGCTAAAGCAATTAGGCAGAGAGGATGGAGCTGCCAGTCTCTGTGGGTTCAGTATTTATTTGTCCTCAATTGTTGTGGTTCAGCGATGTGACAGTTGGCCTCTGTGGTATTTTTCCTTCCCCTCCTCCACTGTGATTGGACATCTAGGTAAAAAGTGACAGTGACGAGCGGCTTCAGTGTTTTACCCAAAGTTTAAGAATTTTGTTATGCTTATCAATAGTGCAGTGCTGCAATATTGTCGTTTTCGTGTCAACCCGAGGAGCTTCTCACCAAATCAACAAATGGGAATGGAGACAAGAATTAGTGATTTATGTGGCACCATCCTGGCTGGGACCGGTTATTCTATAAAATCCTAATTTATTTGAAACCTAAAGCTGACACATGAGCCTCTTTTTGTACATTCACTTTTATAACCATTGCTCAGCAGTTTTAAGATCGTTGTCACTATCTATTGTGCTCTAAAAGTAGTCTTTGAAACCAGGCTGACATGTTCATTCTCTGTTTACTTGTCTGCAAATGTCTTGCATGCCAAATGCAAAGCAAGTCAATTATATTATTAATATTGCTAATTAGTGTCCACATGAGCAGAGCTCATAAAACATCGAAGTCAGTTGACTTTGCCAAACGTAATCATGCAATGAGAAATGGCTTTGTCTTGGTCGTACACTCCTTGCAAGAAACGTTTCTCCTAGACTTTTTTTTTTTTATTTTTTTTTATTAAACTGCATTGAATAATATTTATATTTTGATGCATTTATTACGCATCTAACTGTCATAATTATAAGTCTTTTAAAACTGTCCTCCTGGTTATTTTGGAGAGTGAAGGACAGAAACCAAAGAAAATGCAGAGGCCAAAAATGAGCAATGTAGTCTGAGTACGTTCTGTTTTTGTTGACAAATATTTAAGTAAGAATATGGATGCTGTCACTAACATATCTGTTAATGAAGGGTTGTTTTTTTTCTTAAAATTTTAAAATAGTTTGCTTTGGGCTGTACACCTCCAAACTCTTACAATACTCATTCCTTCATCAATGCAAACATAATACAATGGTCTCCTGACTTTGTGTGATCTATATTAACAAGAACTAGTGCACACATTACAATATTAAATCTATTTTTGGCGAAAAATAACATAATTTCAGGTCTTTCCTGAGTTATATTCATGGCGACTCCAGTTAGCTTTGAAGTTTGTATCATGTCAGAGTCAGCAGGTAACTATTAGCTGATTAACCTACAAACAGCTGAATATAATATTATTTTTGTGAAGTTTTCAGTTTGTTGTATTCTTGTTGTAATCCTGGCGGCTATCATATTTACCCTCCCATGCTGAAAATTAAATTCACACAAGCTTAGACGTGTTTACTACAGTACGGAATTAGCCAAGGGCTGGAAAGGGACAAAATAACAAATCACAATATTTTGGTCCAAATGCCTTGAAATCGATATTGTGATGATACTGTAAGGTTGACAATCGACGCTTTCACAAAATATACACATGAGATTTTTGATAAATAATCATCAGTAATGTGGATATAATCAGTGGGTAGCAATAAGTGGGTAAAGGCAAATAAAAAATCAGAACAGTCTGGTAAGTTCGGAAATGACATTGCTTTGCTGCAATGAAGCCTATGAAACCAGGAAAAGACAACACTTACAATATTACAATATTCAAAATCTAAAACTGTGTCTAGTCTGATATCAGAATATTGATATAATACTGATATATTGCGCAGCCCTACTTTCTATGGCTGTATTACTGTCCTGACGGTGGTACAGTTTGGCAGGTGTAGAAATGATCTGACATTAAATGCATTTACATCCGCTCCTTTTGTATGTGCGTGTTCAATTTGTGTATTAAAACGCTGAAACATTGGGGAACGAACGTTTTTGTGCTAGGCAGAGATGGAAAAGTTGTCGATACAAGCTATACATGAAAAGGTGCAACGGAATTAGACTTAGCGAATTAATCGAGATGTTCATGAAGCGTGTGACTTTAACACCCACTAAGCTTCTCTGAAGAGATTAAAAATAGCGGCAGAGGAAGACATCAAATTTTTGTGGAGCGCTGAGGAGACTGTTGTAACCTTCTTCACATTAATACATGAAACATGCATAAATGCCACATTTCCATCTTGTTTTTTTACACTGTTACACCCTCTTCTTTTGCAGCGGTTATTAGTGCCTCCAGCTGTTTATCTCAATGAACTCTAACCCTAACTCTTTATGTTCACATATTGGTAAATGAGGGAAATGACATTAGTTTGCCCTTTCTCTGGTTATTTAGCAAGATGTGAAAAAAAACTTTTATAGCAAATGTTTTGAGCGATAGCGTCATTTCACTTTTTTTTCAAACATTAGTTTTTAAGTATTTTCCCCTTAAGACAGATTCATTAGCGTGAAAGGGGGAGAGATAGAGGAGATGACATGCAGCAAAGGGCCGGGCGTGGATTCGAATCCCCGACACAGCCCTTGCACGTGGGGCACCCGCTCTACCAGGTGAGCTACTGGGTGCCTCAGTGCCAACTTGAAACAAAATGAATATTTATACAAAAGTTGAAGTATATGTACTTGGCCAAAGCCTGTTAGTTGTAAGTAATGGCTGTGGAACCTTTCTTGGCAAAATGAAAGTTTACTTTTTAGTGCTTGGCACTGAATGTAAATATTGTTTCAAGCTGTTTAGAAAAAAAAAAAAACGACCAGTGCTGCTATTTTTTTTTCTTGCTTAGTCCTAAAAGATCATCTAGCTGGAGGGGCTCCATCTATTTCTCTGCATGAAATAATATCCAACTGTTTGCTGCATGCAGAGAAGGACTTCTTAGCACATAGCTTTTTTAAAGTTTTATCTTCATTAAGCTTTTGAAGTGAAACATCACACGATTTTTATCTCTTTGATGGTAGGTACACAAAAATAAATACCCTTTGGAGATTATATTGTGAAATGTGTGCCTCCTTTTAGCCACATAAGTTATACCTTGACTTCCAAGACACTAAACATCACACCTTTTGTCCGCCTGATTATTTATTACTTAGCAGTTAGGCTGCAGGTGAGACAGGTAGGAGAAACAGATTTATCACAGCAATTTTTCTTGTTCTCTACCCTCTAAAAAGGGCAATAAATGGAGATTTAATGCATAAAATGACTGAAGCATGAGTCTACATTACTTTCAGCTGCAAGTGACTTAAATTCACTTACGCGTGACAATAAATAGACCCTCCTAATTTCAGGCCAAAGAATCCATGTCAGTGTTTCCTCTACACTCATTTAGGAGTGGCGGCCCGCCAAATGTCGTTTTTTTTTGGTTGTTTTTTTTTTTTTTAAATTGCAAATGCACCACCGCCGCATCACAGCACAGTCCTGCACTGCGTTGGGTGTCGCGAGTGCTGAGGCAGATAACTATCTTGCTCCGTATCTACTCTTTGGGGTAGATACCACCGCCCCCTCCCACCCCCCAACAGAACTAACTGGTGCCGACGTTAATTAGCTACTCGCATCCAGGCATCAGGTCGGAGAGTCAGAGGAGTGTCGGCTTGAAAATAGCGTGCAACTTACCGGAGAAAAGGTAGACTTATTAGCTTAAGAAAACGTATAATAGATTTTTTAGTTAAATAAACATTCGCAAAATATTGATGGCCAGCTAAGGTTACGTAGCTTAAGTTAATTGGGCCCGGTGCCAACTCAACTCAGTGTCGCTAACGTGAGTAAACTAATTGATAGCATTAAGCGATATACACGCCGTGATGTAACTGCTGACTGCATTTTCAGATGAGCTTGTTCAAATATTTTTCAAAGAAGAGAAAGACACCTGATGAGGATGGCGCTAGTCAGGTATCATTAGCCTTTTTACTGACTCAAATTATGATATATTTATTGTTTTTATTATTTTATTGTTGAATTTTTGTTATTATTTTTTATTTTCACATTCAGCCTTTAAAAAGCGTCATTTGTTTACGCCGCCACGGCTCCCCGGAGAGCCTGCCTCCGCTGCTGAAAAAAATCCTAGAGGAAACACTGCATGTGGAGGTCTATTCACTGTAGGGTCCTTGGGATATGGACTATTGAATAGAGAGCAATTTTGCTTTGTGAGGTTTGTTCTGGCTCTTTTTGGGTCAAATTGTTCTTTGAAAAGCCATGACTTTCAAGAATGCGTTCTTTTTATTCCAGTATCAGTCATTCAATAAGGCCTTCTCCCACTTCTGTAGCAAAGTCTCAGAATGAATATTAATCAGAGCATACTTGTGACTGTTGTGGCCTGAAAAAATAAACCAATTCATCATGAGAAGGGGACATCATTGTTTAGATGTCTGCAAATAATCAGGTCAGAAGAAGTAGAGCTTGACTTGATCAAAACCAATGCAGAGCCTCATCTGTAACACACATACTCCATTAATCGCCCAACAAAAAGCAGCTGTCATCTTAGGAAGCAGTCCAGTCTTGTAAATGCATGGTTCATACTGTATTTTTTCCACTCCAGTACACTTTTGAGATTTTCAGCCAGTTGTGTAGACTAAACCTTGATCTATTTTATTCATGTGTTCTGACAAAAGTGTGTGTATTTAGCAATGTGCATGTGTGAGTGTATCACATTGCATGGATGACATTCTTACATTAGTAATGGCTGTTTAAAAAAAAAAAAAGGGGGTGCAAGGCAAGGATCCAATTATAATTTGTTAAGTGAAGCAAGGCCTGAATATTTGGAAATTTGGATATGGTACCTCCTTCACCTCACTTCTTACTTGCTATTCATTGAATTCAACCATGCAGCTCTACAAGCATAGATTTCTGTAAATTGAAAATAGTTCTCCAAAGTCTGAAGACACACATTATAAATTATGTCTGGAAAGCTGTAAGTTGAATTACATGACTGAAAAAAAGTGAAGAAATTCCTTCTAGATTTTTTCATTGCTTCACAAAAACTCTTGACTTCCTGTCATCAAGTCTTAATTGGTAAAGTGAGCGAGTCATAAGTGGTTCAGCCAGTCCATTAATGGCACCTTCACCTAATTAACCTCTCTCTCTATAACTGTAGACACGTGCTCAAGAAGGACTGAAAGACTGTAGTACATGCCTTGGCGCTGAAAAATGAGAGTCCACTACAGGCCTTTCAGCAATGGGCTATTATGAATACAGGTGGCTGCTCAAAGGGGATCACATAATTACTTATTTCCACTGCCTGAAAAAATGCATAAAGGAAAAAAACGATGCTCTGTGTGTGTTCTGTGTGTGTGTGTGTGTGTGTGTGTGTTTGTGCGCGCTTTTTTCTAGCAGGTTCTGAGCTGGCACAGATCTAAAGCAATAACATGAACCTCTGTCCCAGTCAAGTTTGTTGCCTCGATCCCTATCTGAATTATTTAGAATTGAGTATCTGTCAGTGCTGAGTCACGGTCCGAGCTGTATTCCATTGAGTGTTTATTTTTATTGTCTGAAAATCTTATGCACTGATTAGATTAACAGATTACTCTTATTGACTTTTTACCCGCTGGATTTAAGTTCAGACCAAAGATTCATGACAAGACAAAACATTGCAAAGAAAGGCTGCAACAGTGTGAATTGGCTGGTCTGAACTCATCTCAAACCAGCTGATGGTTTCACCTGCAACTCAGCTTGTAAAATCACCAGCGGCTGGTTTAAGAATGTAAAACACATCACCTTTGTCAACGGCTGATCAGTTCATGGTAGAGTCTGCTGGCCTGCTCAGTAAACTGCCTGCAGATGGCGTGTTCGGTTGCTGTGGCATTCTCCAACAACACCCACTGAAGACATGTTTGTCGGTCCTGGTCCTCATGGTGTGTTGGTTTGTGTCCTGCTGCTGCTAGCTGAATGTGCATGTAAGTCACACACACATTCCTCAGCTCAAGTTTGTTTTATTTTTTCGCCGTTTCAAGCAAGTGTCTCACTGTCACTACCCTCATTGAATCAGCAGGTTTTTAGAACTTTGCAGACTGGCGCATTGCAAGTAGTTGCGTTCACTAAACACATCTCGTCTCAAATCTTTGTTCTGAACTGGGGTTTAGTTGCACTTGGCATGGTGAGTGTGGCTGGTTTTGCTGTCAGCTTTGGTGGTGAAACACCATGACATAAATGACAGCAAAATGCAAGAGACTTACAATGAAATGAAATACAAGGAGAACTTATAACTTTGGTAAATAAGTTAAATAAACAGTGTCATACTGCATTTTGCTGTGTTTCTGGCCTGTGGTGTTTCAGTTGAGGCTCAGGCACTGCTCAAACCCACACATGTAGCTTAGTGGAGGAAAGACAGAGTGTGAGACTTGTTAAAGGCAGCACTTGTTGTTTAATACGCTTTGCATATTAAAACACCTGTGTGACAGTTAGGATTGGAGCGAGCTCAGTGTAGTTCAATATAGTCAGTCCCACTCACTTAAAAATTGCCTTGATCAGCCCTGATGCTGATCTCTGAGATCGGATCAGGACGTACCTAACCTCCACTTACTTGTTTTAGATTGTACTGCAACACAGAAGTGTCACTGCATGTGTAGCAGCCTTTTATTATCCTACATCTATGTTTTTTTGTGGTTAATTTACAATTAATCATGCTTGCAATAAGTCTGGATTGTAATATTAAGAATCAAATCAATTCCACTGTTTTTCTCCAAATTTAATTGTCGCAAATGATGCAAAGTTCTAAGTATTAGTTAAGCTATTTGTGTTAGACATATTTTAGCAATCCAGCCAATTCAGGGCACGGCAGTATTTTGCCTTGAGCACAAGCCAGATGGTTTGGCATTTATGCTTTTAAATCGTACCTCACTCACACTTGTGCTGAATGCAGGTGTGTTCCCACCTATTTCTGCATGTTATTATGCATGAATATTTTACCATAATGAATGTGTTATAAGTAAGGATAGTGTGTGAGAGCAATTAACTGTTGAGACATTGAGACATTGGGGTTATGCTTGAAAAGAAGTAGTTTTTCTGATCAGTGGTCTGACCATGTCTTTAGGCAAAATGCTCAGAACAGGTCTGTTGAAATATACTGGCTTTTTCAGTTGGCGCCTACAGGCGACTGTGCTAGCCACTGTTTGTGACTGTAACCACAGTAAATAAGGGAGCAACAGGAAAAGGCCCACAATTTACTGTTCAAGGTAGTACTTGAGACGGACATCCATGGCCACTGAGGCATTTCTTGGAATCCATTTGGTATCTTTAAAACTCCATAAAAATGATGAAGCAAAAAACATCCGAGGACACCAGGGCACTTTAAGACAAGCTGGAAGGGTTCCTCTTGGTAAAATCTATATTTTAACTTTTAAGAAGCACCTTAGTGCAGAATAGGCTGTAGTTTGGGAAAGAAACATTTTTATTTTTTATTTTTTTTACCTCATTATATTTTTCTCTCTCCTTGCGATAATCACCGTGGTCCCTAGTCCACGTTGCTTTTCCCTTATTTTGACGTTTTATATCAAATATTTCATTAATCCAGCCTAGCAAGGAGCTGAGAACACTGTTTGAACATGACAGGCTCAAGGGGATGAGAAGGCATGGGCTTTTAATGAAGAGGACAAGGTTTTAGCTTGGGAAAATGAACACCAGCAAAGAGTGGGAATTACTTGTCTGTCGCTTTGAAGTTAATGTGAGAGCCTCAATTAAATTGAAAAAAAAAAAGTTCTATTTTTACTGCACTTTGCTCTGCTTAGCACAAATCTTTAACCTTTTGCGTAAAGAGCCTTCCCATGTGCCTCGATGTCAGGGCTTCTGCATCTTGTTTCTCACACTGCAAAATGAAGAAGAATTTGGTGATTTTTTGCTGGATGTGGGATATGACACTAGTGGCTGACAGCAGTGTATACAGTAAATGCACATGGTCATGGCCCATTACCTAACCAGCGAGTGGTAGTACATTCAATAAAGAAAATGACTTTTTGGTTCAGTGAAATAAGTGCATTTTTCTCTGTATATGGGGATAAACACTTTTCTTGCTATGTGGGTTAGAAATGCAGCTTTCCAGAACAGTCACAAAATAAATAAAAAAATTAAGTTCGCAGCAAAGGATATGCACACTTTTTCAGGGAACACATTATTCGCAGAGAGCTGACATTGTAGTCATTGTCATTTAAATCATTGTCAGTAATTCAGCAGATTCTGCAGAGTAACTGGACAGATTTGCAGATATTGCTCAAGCCCTGGCACAGAATTAAATGCACATTACAATAAGAATGGATTTAGTTAAACATCAGCTCTTGTTCCATTAGAATAACCCTCAAACGGCAACTTGTATATTTCAGATGTGATCCTACCTCAGGCGGTGGACCAAGAGCTCACGCTGAGTATGAAGCAGACTCACTCTGAATTACGAGTGTAACATTTTATAAATCTGTGCAGACTCAAGGCCACACTGGGCTCTGAAAAATGAAAATCTGGGAGACTGGAGACAAAAAAAGCAAAAAAAGACATGCAGGGTCATGTTCTAAATACTTTAGGTGTATTTTATATTAAGTAGATTTAATTGGAATTGGAATCAAAAAGTGCAGCAAGTAAGTAAAATGCACTGTAAATATGGTTTCACAATTACAATTGAGCAATTTGTTTTGCTAAAATCATAGTCACACAGTGTTCCACTTTGTAAAATGTATGATTTATTGGTCAGTGTCTTTCATTAATATCACCAACAGCAGCACATAGAACAAAATATTCATTATATCAGAAGGCAGCAGGACACCTGTCATGTTTTGTTACAGTTTAAATTATTATTTTTCTTTTGCAGTTATGCATCAGAGAATGAGTCATTTTAAACATTAATCACCTCCTGGCAGTGGACTACCATGAATACAAATATGTATGTGTCCTTTTTTAAAGTACTCAATTGATGCTTTATTTATGTAGTTCAAGTACAAACTTCTAAAGTCACATTCCCACTTTCCACTGGCCACATTCTTGTCCTCATCTTTTCCTTCTTTCTGCTCCGAGGAGGAAATCCATTAGAGAGGACACCAAATCAAACCTGTTGCCAGAATGTGCTCTGCTCATGTCTAATCCTTCCCTCTGTGCACCTCCCTTATGAATTCTCCTGACAACTCTGATAACACCAGACGCTGGAGGGCTATTTATACACCAAAACTGCCATTTGCATCCTAAAGTCAGTTGGCAAGCACAATCACCATTCTCATAACAGCCACAACAGGGGCCTCTTACAAATATTTCCTCAAGTTTGACAGTGCATTTATTCAGTGGGCAGGCCGAGGGAGCAAATGGCTGAGTAACCTTGCATCCCATCGTGAAGGTTATCACTTTCCCGTGCAGACTCAGAATGTCTAGCAGGTGCGATGACAATTTCACGACCAATTACGCTCTCTCTCACTCATCACTGCTTGACAGTGTCGCTCCAGATGAAGTTCAGGATTTTTACTCCTATTAGAGCTGAACTTTCCCGCCCTCATCCGTCCTAGCTTTTACACACACAAAGCTACTGTTTAATAAACTCTCTCTTAACAATTTGATCACTGAATACTTCAAAACAAGTCACTAGAAAAAGGACTTCTTGTTTGTGCTGATTGCGGGTGCTGTGCTATATATTCAGAGTGCAACTGCTGGACAGGGCTCATGCTGATGGATAAGCAACTTGAGGTGAAAAAAGGGATTGTGGAGCCAGTGCAGTCCTCGTGCTCACAGGCTGTCAACCTGCCAGCACTCAGCTGAAACCTCAAGTGATTGCGCTCAGACTTCAGCACAGTCACACAAGGACCACACAGGCCTCATGATGTTGTGTATGTTAAGTGTACTGCATATAGAATCAATAATAACTGAACTGGTAGAAGTAGCAAAGACTGCAGAAGGCTTAATGATGTATACATGTATATATTAACTAGCAGGCTTCATAATGAATTTGTTGAACCTCCTGCAACCCTGTGTCCTTATATCAGGACATTTGGGGTTTGCTGCATCTGATACCTCATTCTGCTTAATTTAAACCTGTTGTCCTTGTTTGTAGAAACGTTTTCGTTGTTTATTGGTAGTAAAAGCCCATGATGGCGGCCATCTCTGCAAAGTGAGTCTAGAGCCGATCCCAACCAACAAGAAGACAAGAAACAAATATGATTGGATTTTATGACTGCAACTTGTTTATGTATGCTTAATGTCATTTACAGCTTGATTTGGCATACAATGTTGACAAATCTTAGCTAAAAAAAACAAGGTAAGATGCTGATAATTAGGAAGTATTGGGCAAGTATCAACAAATAGGCTCGTAGATATGTTGCATTATTTGAAATTTTGTTTTTGCATAGCTGTGTTCAGGCATCGAAATAACCAGTTCTGAGCAGTTTTAGACTTGAACAGTGACCTATAACCCTAAGAGTTGCATACATTGAAGAGATGCAGGTCATGTCTCTCAAGGAAGTCTACAGCCAATCTCTACAAAAAAGTGGACAAGGTACAAAATCTGATAAATTTTATGGTTTAAACTTGTTTATCATGCTTAATGTCTATAGCTTGATATGGCATAAAGATTTTACAAATTCTAGCTATAGTAAAAGTTAAGATGCTGTACTTGTTTGAGAACATTGCAACGTCATCATCATCATTGTTTGAGGAAACTGGGACTTTGTATTATTGCAGCATTTCACAGGCCTGTTTGGTGTACCAGTTTTTTTTTAAGACAAAAAGACATCCCCACCTTTGAGTATGGAACAAAGAAAATTTGTGCAGAGTTACATCAAAAGGCTTTTAGATGTGTTGCATTCTTCGCAATTTTGTTTTGGCACAGCCAGTTTTAGGCCTAAGCAGTGACCCCTAACCTATGGAACGACAAAACATCGAACAAATAGTGCATTGCTTGTAGTTTTGTTTTTGCACAATGGCGTTCAGGATTTGAAATTAACAGTTTAATATCTTTATTACACACTTGAGAGCCATTGTCCCCATAAAAAGGACAACTTTTTATTTTTCAAAAACTACTTATCAGGTCCTACTAATCCCAAATAGCTTGGAGCAATTAAAAATACAAAGAAAACAAAAAGCCCTTGTCTCTGGAGGTTAAGCGTGAATACTCAGAGACATTTATCACAGTAAGTTTTGAAAAAGTATTTTTCTTTGGCTACCAGAGCAATCAACTTACTTCTTTGCCTTCAAACTGTTTTGCCAGATCAAGGGGTCTCAGAGGAGATACAACGCTGTTATCTTTCGACTCCTCTGAGGGATGACATTTACCCCCCAAAAGCACATATAGTGAGCGCAGCCTTTATCAAAGCAACATATGACAGTGACATTTAAGAAAGTGCCACGTTGCACTTGTTTGCAGTTGTAAGGCTGACAGTAAAGATGCTTCTTCTCAGCCAGAGGCTTCATTAAGGGTTTTTCGAATGTGAATAAAGGGCCAGAGTTTTTATTGGCACTCAGCAGGATTGTGCAGTAGCCATACACACCTTGTGATCCAAGTAAATTAGCTGTGAAATGTGGAGTTGTGCTGATGTCAGGTTTTAATTGAAGCCCTCTCTTCCTCACTTTCAAGGTGGGCTACTTTTTTTTTGTACATAACCAAATAGAGCATGACAAACCCTTGGAATTAAAAGTAAATCATACATCATGCTAGTCTTTTTTTGTGTGTGTGTGAAAATGACTTCACATTAATACCCTTTGTCTTTTCGTGTCAGCCTTTTTCAGGTTTGCCTTAGACTGGAGTCCTTCTGAGAATATATTGCCAGTCCACTCCATAACAAATGTACAACATAAATTATTTGTATCTGACAAGTGGCCCATTCTCTGTGCTCCTGTGCCCCCAAATGTGTTCCCATTTAGCAGCTTTTGTTTCTTACCTTATTGTGCGGTATGATAGGTTATCCAGCAAAATTGAACATGTCACCCAAGCTTATAGATGTTTTTCTATGTGACCTTAAGTTCATACCGTAGTCCAGTGCAAGAGAAATAGCCATGGTCTATTTATGTTTATAGTTTCCTGTAATCGATTTTCATTTGCAGAACCCAGAGAAAAATCTAGGCCACCTTTTGAAAGGCCACCAATGCCTCAACGAGCAATCAATTGCCGGCATTCTTCTTTTACTGGAAGTGTTTTAGTAGAAAAAGCTCTACCCTAGACATTTTTACCTGCAACTCTTGTATGTTAAATGTTACACAAAGCAGTGCTCAAACACATCAAGCACAGGTTTTATTGTGGTGCTTACCAGGGCAGGGCACAGCACCACATGAACACCTAATGGCTGTGTCTGTTTTATTTAGTAGCAGGTCAGACTGAGGTCCTGTTTTGGCATTAACCTACAGGGTGTTGTCAAAAAATGGGGAAATCAGCGTACAGACCTCTTTGCAGTGCTGTTGGCTTTCTAATGGCATATTAAGCTTTTGCAGCAGTTTTTGGTCTTTTATTTCTATGCAAAGTAAGGTCAACAATAATTACTACTAACATAATCACTGGTCAGTGAGTGATAATCCTGGTCCTCTGGTCATTGAAAATGCCTTATTATGCAATTCAAATGCCCATTCATCTGTTCATGAAAGGAACATTCAATGCACTCCAATAATTAAATTATACCCACATAAGGCAATGCTTATGCTGATTATTGCAGCTGTCATGTTAATATTTTTACAGAGTTATCTTATTGTCTTATTTTTATATAAGGACACCATGGGAGTAAGCATAACCTGATTAACAGGTTCAAAAGGGCTTATTCTAAATTTGTTGTGGTGAGAAAGTAAACATTTAACAAGAAGGTGTAAAATATGATAAGGGACCTGCAGCAATGTTAGCAATTCTAACTTGCTGATGTTTTATGTGTTCAACTAGGGGGTACATAGAGATTGCTAAGATTTTTCGTAAGGATGTCCAGTTGATGACCAGGTATTGTCTGGGACATTGGCACAACTTTCATTTCTAAACTATTGTTGAGCCATCACATACAAAGCTCTTTTATTGCGTCAGTGTTTGCAAAGTGGACTGCCCAACATTGCCATCCCTAAAGCCATTCTGCTACTGTGGCTGAGAAGAAGAGGCCCCAGCTCAGGCCAATCATTCACTGGGCTGTAGAGCACTGAAAGATAAGGGAAACTAAACACAACAGAAGCAAAGCCACAAAAACAAGACTACCTTTAACGTCCTCCCAAAACAAATGATCAGAGTAAAGAAAGGGTGTTGCTGGAGCAGGGAGGGAGACTGCAGAGAGCCTTTAAAGTTTCCAGCCTTTTTAACAATCAGAACAGACAAGGTACACCTGAGGGTAAAGGATACAAAAGTTAAAATAAACACCCCAAAGGAACAACAGAGGGACCACGTAGCATTCATTAATCTTTCAAATCACTTTTGGTTTACAACTTTCTCTCGGTTTTGTTTCTGCACACGTGCCACAAAGGTCAACCGTGTTCTGGATGCAGAAAAGTGAAAGAGCGAGAGTTCAAGTAAAAGATCCAAGCTTCCTCATGAAAAACAATGAATACCAATGAGGTCCCGCATCACTTCTCTTCTTCCTCCTAGGCGTCAGCCAACCACACATCCCTCTAGATTTACAGTATGTGAATTGTCAAACAACCCATGTAAACTTTTCTAGTTTGAAGGCAGTTCAGAGTAGTTGCAGGTTAGAGAAAGGAAGCTCAGAGAAAGATTAGATGAAGCTCAATGAATTACATTAGTCTTTTTACTTTGACTATGGGGTTTAATGGCATCTGCTGTAATTTCCTGGACTAAATGGAGAGATCTCTGCCTTTTATATCTCTCCGTCTTGCCGACTCCCATTTATTGAGTCTGTCTGTACTTCTGTTCCAAAGTGGCAGTTTGAATGTAGCTGTTTTCTCACTAGAGAGTGTCTCAATGGCTTTTACTGTCCATTAAAGCACATCAGCGGAGACACGTGTTAATAATAAGGAATATCTCAGCTTAATGGCTACCACAACAGGTCCAGGGCTGTCAGACTGTGAGTGTCATATGCTGAATGAATTCATAAAGAGGAGCTGCTTTTAGCACCCAGTGCTGGCGGTGCTAATGAATGATTCCATTAAGTCAGGTGTCACATGACATGCAGGGTGACTGCATTTGTGTATGGGTGTTTGGAGGATTACCTAAAAAAAAAACGATTCTTTGTGAAAACTGCTATTATGCAGTGACCAACCAGTCATTGACTGTTAAAACTAACATTTGGGGGGCAGATGATTCTTTGTTAGTTGATGGCTAAACCTAACTCATGTGCATTGAAGTTGTGCATTACGTTACATAATGTCTACCTTTGACCAAGACCATAGTGAATGTGTCAACATTATGGGGGGGACCACATCTCAGGGGGTGTAATAAGCAAGCAGCTATACATTATACTATAAGTATGTAATAAATAAAAGCTCCTACTCACTGCATAAATTACACATTTGGCATAATATCAGTGGTTGACACTTCAACACTCTTGTTACATCCTAGTTTTTGCTTTTTGATACATTCAAAAGTCATTGAATATAGACAATACAGTGTTTGACATTTGTTGTATGGACCCACAGCAGTCCAACAACAGCTTTTGCTGGGGTAAGGCAATATCACTTGGACAACCACATGCAGAAATGCAATACACCAAAATACTAGAACCAGTAGTAATAATGATGGTATTGTGTGACGTTTTTCTATTATTATGATTATTACATTAGCTAATGGTATTTCAGTTGGCAGTGCATGGTTGTATACATATTATAATTATTGTATCAATATATCAAGGGGGGCGTATTTTTAACATGTTTGAATATAGGGAGAAAGTTAGTTTCCTAACATATATATTCTTTTTACTGCCTTGCCTTTGGCATTAGTAACACTTTTATTATGTTGAAAGGTTTTGTAATGTTTCCCGTGTGAAAGTCTGGGGTATGTTTGACCCAACCACCGCCCGACCTGCCCACATTATGACGGCCTTTCAGCTCCTTATATTATGTTGCTACTGGCTGTGTTTACATCTGATGTTGTCCTGCGATATTATAAATGTATCTGGTATGGCAGCATATCATATCACAGAGAAAGGTTCCTTTTGTGTCGGTGTCTGAAGCCAAAATCACTGACCAAGAAGCAGTATTTGACAAGTTAAGAATGAGAAAAGGTTGCATTTTAGAAAGCTGTACCAATTTCAGAATGCATAGTAAATGAAAAAAACAACTAATAAATATACTAACTGGAGCTTTTCTTACTTGGTTTGGTATAGTTTAGGCAATTTCCTTGTTCTGCAGTCCTTGTGATGGACAACATTTGTGCAGAATTTTTCACTTAACCTCCCAGAGCCCACCCACCTGTACGAAGGTGCACCAGCCAACCAGTAGGAGTCTCTAGTGCAGTTTTAAGGAATGTACTCCCTTACTGGCTTCCCACTCTGGAACACTGACATGTTTGTTGGACGACAATCACATTAATTCTTGCAGGTCTTGCTTTGCATCTCTGTAGCTTTGACTTATTGTTGGTGAACGAGCATGCACACAGTCCAGATGTTGCACAGTCCCAGTACTGAGTTTTATGTGCACCATCAGCTGGTTTTGTAATTGAAGATGCTTTAGAATTATGGAAGTTCAGTACACTACAAAATTGCTATGCACAAGTAGTTTGGCCATCTAATATGTTTCAAAAGCATCACCTAGACTTAATAAATCCTCAACTGCCATACAAAAAAATGTTACCTACTTGCAGTCCCTGATAGTTAAAAAAAGGTGGTAGATGTAAAAACAAAAGGTAATCCCAACAATGTCCAACAACAAGAGGTTGGATAGTTTGCATTATAACTTTTTAATGCTTAGGTTTAGGGCCACAATTTTAATTTCTTGGTGCTCCAATCTCAGCCTGAGAGCCTGAGACAAGAAACTGCTTGAGAGATTCATCTCATCGAAAGAAAGTCCCCTATGTTTCTGCCAAAATCATCAAGACAAGTTTTAATCTCTGTTGGTACTGAGATATGCATGGCTGGATTGAGTGAATTGTTGACATTAGAAACTTCTGTCTAACACCAGACTGCTGGTAGTACAATGTTTTTGTAACATGAAAAACAATGACTGAACAAAATATTTAATTCATGTGTTGACTTAGCCACTACATTTAGAAAATCCCTAACCTATTTCCTGGTATGTGGGGATGCAGCTCACAGGCTTACAGCTAGGTTATTCCTATGATTTATGCTCGTGACTTTGAATATACAGTGTTTACTTCATGCAGGGCTCCCAAGAGTCAGATACTGTAATTACAGTTTTGACAGTGACAGTGTGTTGTCCCCGCCAACAAACACACCTTGTTCTGCAGTAGATTCTTTTTTCCTTAATAGACACTGGCTGTTTAATTGTTATGTGTTTGTTTATTTCCTTCTCTCATATCTGCAGATTGACAAGTGTTTTAACTGAGGACAGATGTGAAAAGAGCAATGCAATAGTTAATGTGCATACCTAATGAGCATTCTGCTGTTATATAGGGATTTAGTTTTCTTCTTCTTTTGCTTCTATGTAAACTTGGCCAAAGCTGCACAATACACACAAGGATGCTCAGGAGAGATGAGTCACATAATCTTTCCTCATATTTCCTTTTTATGAATATGACTTTTAAGTCAATAGCCCCCGCTGTGTGGCTGAGAATTTTAATATTTCAATTGTCTTTGTCTTGTTTGCAAGACTTTTGAGAGGACCAACTCCTTTATGTCAGTTTTTTGAAAATAATTTACCAAGGCATTGATGGGCTTGCAATAAAAATCTTAACATAAACAGCCATCCTTTTAAATATCTGCCGAGATTGAATGAATGGTAGTAACTGGTTGTATTCAATTTAGAGAGCAGTGCGTGTTGCTCACAAGTAGAATTACTGAAAATGCATCACTGAAATGAAAAAATGCTCTTTAGCCAACCAACAGTCTCAGGTTAGACTTTTGAATGTGAAAGTCCTGGAGCTGGTGATTTGTAATTATGTGCAGATGTGCCATTCTTTGTTTATGCTACATGGATTAACTAATGCCCTATTACTGTCGTAACAGCCAAGCTCTTAGACAGGTAATTAAGATTGTGGTAGAGCGATGGGGAGTGAAGTTCATGCACCGAATAATTCTTCATTATATCCACAAAGCGGATATTTTCCCTGAAGCAATGTCCTTTCTATGTTTTTATGCATTGTTCTAAATCATCAAAACTGAAGTTCAACTTATACACTAACACATACATGTAGTATTTACCTGAAGTGTTTGGAGGGTTGCCCTGTGGTATAATGCAGTGTTTTATTCCCCGCTCATGGGACAATCATTTGTCCATAACCGTCATTGTGACAACAGTATTTGAATAACCTTGGATATGGCCAATTTGGGAAATATGCATGTGGTACAGATCGCGCCATACTCATACCTGTCTGTTAATGGAAAGCTAAAGCCAGCAGAGAGTTAGCATTTAGTTTAGCATTAAAACTGGTCGGGGAAAATCGGTAGGGATGGGAATCATCAGGGGCTCCACAATAAGTTGTTATCATGATACTTAAGTCACAGTATAACATGTTTAAAGGGGCTTAGATATATAAGATTTTTCCATAATCAGGCTTTGTCAGTTTACAAAGCCTTTGTTGTCTTTGGAATGCACTGAAATTCCCAATTTAGTAATTTAGGTCCAAAGCCTCATGACAAGATACCTAAATATCTACTGCAACTATGGTGCATATACCACTGCCACAGGGAAAAGCCATTTTGGAGGCAGAAAAAAGCACCATATGGCCTCAACAGAGATGCCGTACACTCCAGATATTGACCGTTTATCTGCAAGATGGCCAAAACACCAAATGGTATGACTACATCCATATTTGGCAAAATATTACAGGAATTACGGAGCAGTTGTTTAATTTGACTCTTGGCCCATACTTTCTGAAATAAATCAAAGCTGCCATATAACCCAAAAAAAAACCTGCTTTGTGTTGTGCCTCAGTCTTTCTTTTTTGAAAAGACGTACTAGATGTAGCACTTGGCAGTGCAGCTGCTGTGAAAGCAACTACTTGCATTCAAACTCTGTCCATCTCTTTGCTTCTTATTTCTCTCATATTCTCACTCCCACTCTCCTATTCTGTTCCTTTGCTGCTTCCCCTCTGCCTTCTCCTTTTTCATGTTCCCTCTCTCACCCTGTGTCTATCATTTCCTTTTCTCTCTCTCTCTCCCTCCCTCTCTTGCTCCTCTCTCTTTTCTCTTGTTTCCTTTGAAGTGCTAAACAATGAGAGGGCTACACTCCCTGTTAAGCTCGTAGGGAAATCCAGGCTGAAACTGCATGGCACAGTGCAGCGAAGCAGAATCTTGTCCTCGGGACCACAGGGGGATGGGAGGGGTGGAGGCGGCATCAGAAGTATAGTCAGCATGCGGTGACAGTGACAATGGCTGCACAGAGCCTTGATCCTCCAAGCCGTCAGCAGACTACATACACAGCATGGCTGATGAACGCTGTGACTCATTTTCTGAGAACATGCCTATCTGTGCCTATTGCTCTGATTGTTAAACCTTGACAACTGTCCATTTCTTGACAGGATGTATAGGAGACTATCAGGGTGTAATTATGGAGACTATAAGATTTGCATGTCAGGGCCCTATTGACTATAATTATTGAGTTTCATTAGTATAGCATGTCAGCGTAGAGGAGAAAGACTATCACTCGCCCTTCCACTGTCTTTGTCCTCCCCCTCCTGTCTTTTTTCCTTGTATGCAGCCACAGACATATCCATGCAGTGATGAATGCTATTCATTACTAAGGATGGAACGGGAAATGAAGCAAAATGAGTGCTTTGGGAAGCAATCCGTGACTGGGGCATACACTATCGTCTGCCGAAGCATCTGAGACATGTGTTTATCCACTCCCACGTTTCCTTGAAGCTATATCTTACAGTTGCTTGCATTTCTTGCAGTATGCACCTTCTTTTGAAATCTGATATGGCCCCTCTCCGATTTCCTCCCTTCTGACTGTGTCTTTCTCTCACATTCATACACTCTAATGCTAACACTGCATGATGTTCTTTTATGCAGCCCTTGATGAATTTAGTCAGTCTGCCTCATAGAGCAAGCGCCATAATTCACCCTCCATCAATCGCCCTTAATGCAAGCAAATGCCTTCCCCCTTGACATAATGACATGACTGATTCCACATAGGGATTTGTGGTGACAACTTGACATTTCACATTTATTTTCATGAATCAAGAATTTTATTGAGTTCATATCTGTGTGAAAAAAGCACATGTGGCACATTTGCGTTTTCTTCTCTGGCTATAAATACCTGCAGTGGTGTTTGTGAAGCATCTGGGTAGAAGATTGCTTCATTCTCAGTAGGGCTCTGCAGTTTCACCTAATGGCTGTTTAATTTGTTTGATTGCTCTGATGAGGTGAACAAGTCTTAAGGTCTCTCCATGCTTACAGAACTGCCTGAATTCTTTGGCTCTCTGCAGGTCATTTCACTCCATTAGAAACACAATTTGGTAATTGCTGAGCCTAGTCTGAAATGTGTCTGTAAAAGGTTTGACTGACTGGAGTCACAGTGCAGGTCATTGATAACTGTATGCATGCATTAATTTGAAAACTGACTTGTTAATAAGATAATATTTAAATGTCAACACAATAGTCTTGACATTGCATGAGTAATGGAAAATTCATGAGGGACATTTAAAACTGATCCAGGATCGTATATTAGTCCTATTTGACGTTTCACACTCACAGGCAAGACAAACTCCGATGGTAGAAGGCAACTGTCATAGTGACTTAATTCAGGAACAACAATGTCAGGCAGGTGTGACTGTAGCTGTAGCCACTCAGAGGACAGGACTTGTGAGATGCTGAATGTGGTCAAGCTGAGACGAGAGGTCTTCAGTTGTATCTCAGTTATATTCTTGCTTCCTCTGTTTAAGCTTTGTCTGTCCATATAAAAAAAGGCAAACAACAACAAAATTATTTACGGCATGATTAATGAAGGGACAATGTCCTACCCCTTTGCCCCTTGCCCTTTACTTTGCACCCAGATTATGTGCCATTTAATGAGCAAAAGTGGAGCTGGACACACCTGAATTCACTTTAGACCAAGTCTTGGAGATCATTAAATCAGGCCCTTTTGTTAATAAGGAACTGATGGAGTTGTTTAAAGGTGTATCGGTTCACTGTTGATGGAGTTAAGCTAGCTGGCTCTACTTATTACCAGTTTATGTGCCAAGCTAAGCTAAAGAGCAGGAAGTTAATCTACCACAGAAAAAGTGATGTTATGTTGTTTGTACTGTTACTTAAAGATCATGTCAACTTCAAGGTTGAGTTCATTTTCCCCAAAGATAAAACCATGCAGACTCTTTATTTAAGCTTCAAACTAAACTTCATAAACAACAGAGAAAACTGAAAGGAACCTTTCTTTGTCCCTTTTCAGTTTACTTTTAGACAACAGCATGACATTTCTGTCATAGTGTACGGTATTATGTGTCTAAAAGGGTTATGCTTTGGGACAAAAGTATGATATGAATTGGATAACAGGCAAATCAAGCAGACTGATGATACCAATTTTCCAGCTAAGTTGATAATCATCATAAAGCTGTACGTAAAATATTGCCCAGGATCCACCACATTCCTGTACAAGACGTTGCACAGCACAAGGCTTTTGTTCAAGATGAACTCTGGTGTGTGTAGGGCATCTACTGTATGCATCGCTGCACAATGTAATGGAGACAGACAGGAAATGTGGGAGACTGAAGGGATACTATCTGAGAATGAGATTATGGATTTCAATCATATTCACAAGTAATGGAGAAGATGATTGCACTACTTGACTGAGGCAGGGTCTGCCTCTGCATTTCTTTCTATGTAGATGTTATGAATTGTCTTACATATTGTGCATTAGGGAACTAACACTTTCCTTTTTGCTTCACAGGTGTGTTTGCGTGTTTGAATTTGACTAAAGGGCGGGATGCGGTGTGATCACAGGAACTCAAATCAGGTATTTATTTCTCAGATTTTTTTAACTTATGGTAGTTTTCAGAACCTGTAAAATATTCAGTCTGCATGTTCTGTTGCATGGGTGTATGTGTGCATTAGTGGACTTAGAGTGGGACATCCCAGAGACATACTGAATCGGACAGGATGGACCGTAGAGGTTTTTAAAGCCTTGCTTTTCTATGTTTTATTGATGTTCTTAAGATGATTCGCCCTGACATTTGCTGATGCTCTCTGTCACAAGTAAATCTCTTGCCATCATAAAACAGCTTGTCTGGGGTCCACTTGGTAAATATTTAAGGGGTCCCCCCATGAGTGTTGACCACTATCCAAGGCCCAGGTTGGTCTTTAGAGGAAGAATTTTACTGTTATTAGGGATTACTAAGGTCTACCCTTACCTTTAAAGGAACAGAATACTATGTAGGATTGTCGGTTAATGTTTGTAATAATGTACACCAGAAAAAGAGAAAGTGAAAGCCAAACCCAGATATATTCTCATCTGGCCTTCTGCTTCGCCCTAGACCAAATCACTGTAACACTACGCTAACAAAAAAAGTCACTTCTGAGTAGAAAACTGTTTTGAACTGTATAGTTATGTAAATTTGGCAAAATTTGTTTATTACTGTTGTCAGTTACAGTTGTAACTGTACTGCCCACTGTGCTGTGGATGACAAAACATAACACATTTATCCGCCTAAAAAAAAATGAATGTCAGTGTAAGTATACACTATATTTGAATATTTATGAGTGGAGTAACATAACTGTTTTTCTTAGTGAAGTCTGGTGTTTTTGATATAATGGCTTTAATTCCTCATCACTAAGGGCTGTCTTACCTCAAACCGAAGCTGTGAAAATATTCCAAATATAGCATATACTTAAACTTATATTGTTTTTTTAGGTTGACCTTTTTAGGGGGCTTAAAACCAATCAATTAAGGCTAAGTTTGCTCAGTGCCGTTTGAATATATGGAAGTGACGCTGTGGTTTTCTACGAGCGAGTTAATGTGAATAAACACTGGGATTCAGCCCATATTTGTTTTTTTCTTTTGGTTACTAACTTTTCATAGAGCCATGACCTTTTCTAAATGCTGTGGTGGTACAAAACATCCTGAACACAGCAAAATAAGAGGAAAATAAGAAAATACAGGCAAACGGGTCTCTGCAGAAAAGTGATGATTGATACGGTTTACCACTGTATAAGTCTATACATTGTTTTATAAGAAAATACTGCATAGCTTATATACATATAGTTAGGACTGAGAGTCGACTTTCAAACAAACACTGCGTTTGAGCTGTTATGACTCAAACACAGTCTGGCACCAGTAACACTGAAAGTGGCTAAGATCTGCATAAAGCTGCAGTCTGTGGAGTTAATTACCAGTGGGATTCGCAGTTCTAGACACCATTTACTGTTTCAGGGAAATATTTTTATTCAATATCAGAAATATGTGAAGTGGAGTTGCTCTGTTGTGTTTGGCCTCGACATTGAGGAGTTTTCTCATTTTACTGTTTGGGTGTTTCTGAGACACTTTGACTCGACAGGTCTTTGATCGATGGTTTATCCCCACATTCGTTATTGTCTCAATACAATATCAGTTCACCACGATGAGTTTGCTTTCAGTCTGCTTTTTTTTGTTGCAAAAAAAAGGAGAAACCAGCAGCACATTGACTGGGCGAGAGCGGAATTTAGAAGACAAAGCAGTTGACTAAGCAGGAATTCATGAGGAAACCTAATTTAGTCCCAGATTAATTAAACAGAGATGTTTGACTGTTTTAAACATTTGCATCCGTTATAAACCAGAGTAACATAACCAACAGATGAATCAATTGGTACATTTACATGCACACTAATATTCCACTATTATTCTTAACGTGATAGAATTCTGAATGTGATGTGGGTAATGCAAACAGCATATTCTTTTTGGATATTCCAAATTAGACCTTTTTTTCTGAATTTGCGGTTTCCCGATTAAGACGTGAGATATGCTAGTATTATTCAGGTTTAATAGCATTCTTTGGACATGTATGCAGTACATTCAGAATATGCATCTCAACTGGGGTTTTTACCACGCTTTGCAACACATGGCACCTTGCAAGCCCACATTTCTGGTCAGAGGGAGAAACACAACTTCTATTAAACATCATGAAAGACTTTGATATCAACATATGTGCAAATATTGTAACGCTGACCTCTACAAGCAGGTGGTTAAAGGAATGAAAGAGGGAGGCTGTGTTGGCACAGGCGAACAGGTCTGGCACTGGTGGTAAAATTTGTGAAAATCCTGGCACCAGTGACATTGGTGTCACTTTTCCATATAATCCATAACGACATGAACAACATATTAGAGCATGGTAATCGGAGCATGCACAGCTGCATGTGAACAGGAATATTATTGGAATCATAATTTTCATTAGCCATGTTAACAGCTTAGTAGGGATACTGTCTTTTTTGAATAAATGTTTTATGCTTATAAACATTATCATTGTTACTCAGGGTATCAGAAGTGAAGCCAGAAATCAGTTGATTTGGGGGTCTTCCTCAAAGTAACGACAGCTCACATAGCTTATACAGTGTTTGTGTGCTGGAGGATGCCACACTCAAACTGAGACTGATGTAATTAATAATGGAATTATTTAAAAATGGCTTTTTCACACCAGGTTCTAAAGAGTTACAGCTGTTATCTGTGTCATGTCAGATAGCTGTGCGACTCTTCATTCATGCAGGTTTTCTCATTTTTTTCCAGAAAAAAATATTGTCATAGCTGCGAGATGCAAGTACTCATTTTTTTGCAAATGTAAATTAAGACCCATGTGTTGACAGTTAGAGACTCTCTCTCTCTTTGCAGGTCTCTGTCTTTAACAGTCTTGTCCACTCTCTCTCAGTATCTTAAATGGCTTTGTTGTGTAAATAGAATCTGGGGTTGACTTTAGCTTTTGGTCCACCACTTCTAAAGGTAACAGGCCTAGTAACTTATACACACACACACATCAACACACACAAAGTAAGACTATTTGCAATCGACATACTGAGTGACTGGTTCAAAGTTTGTGTGAAGTGAAAAACAAAGAAGACTGAGAAGAAAAGATGGGATAAATAAGGAGGCAGTGGTGCAGGAAGTGGAGCGTGTACCACAGCAGAGGGGATATACGCTGAGCAATTGGTTGGAGCGTGAGGAGAGCTGATGGGGTTCACATGGTCATACTCATAGATAGCATGTTCGCTCAAGCACAGGCACAGACATCAGGCTTACATGGTGCTATAAGATGGGCATCAGGATCAGAGGTTAGACGTACAAGAAGTCAACCTTATATGTGTAAGAGAGTGAAATCTGTGGTTGTATTTGTCTCCTCAGCTCAATGGTCTTAATGAAAGGATTATTGTACATGTGCACTGCTTTATAAAGGAGTGAGTGAAGGTGCGATTTGTTTAGGGATCATAGCCAAACCCAGAGACTCTTCATTAATCACATTTGTCATTGTTGTCTTTCAAAACAGTCCCTGCCTCTCCGTGGGATTTCTATCAGTAGAGAAAGGAGGAAAAAGCATGCCTTTGAGGCAATCCAATTCAGCGCTCTTCCACAGCTTTACTGTAACACTAATATAATCTCCCTCCTCACTCAAGCCCCAAATGCATCTCCCTGACAAAACAGTAATCAGTGAACAGTTTCCCCTGCCTCGCATGCCTTAATGGGATGTTAAAAACTGCGGCATGTTTATGACTTGTTGTTTCACTCATCTCCAATTTCATTTGGATGTTTCCAGTAGGCAGAACATAAACTGCAGTTGAGGGGGGCTGCGCTGCTGTGTGACAACTTTTTTCTTGTGCGTGTGTATGTTTGTGTATTGTTATCCCTGTTAGCTGTGCTATATTGACCTGTGGTTCACCTGGAAGTAGGCCTTTAAAGGGTTCAGTAAACATACAACATAAGTGATGTGTTGGTGCAGGGCACAAGGTGGGATTGAACTGCTGGAATGATGCTGATGTGTTTGCTGTTTTGCAGAAAATGGTGAATATCACCTGGACTTTTTGTATTCCAGAAAATGTATGCTTGGAATATATGAACTCAGTTTGATACTTTATTTGTGCATGCCACTGTGAAGCAGTGCTGTGTTACAGATTTAAAACGTGACGCTACGGCATTATGTGAAAAAAAGTTTAAATCTGTGTATGTCGGTGGTGGCCCACACTTTGTACTGTGCATGGAAAATTAATTTCCAGTTGCCATATGTTGATCTTTTCTTTGAATTTTCTCATGAATATGCACAGTGGAGTGTAAAAGCAGGTGTATTTACTCCATACTCTGCTGCTAAGATACGCTGAGCTGGTTGTCATGTGCTGCATGTCCAGTTGAGATTTCTGACTGAAGGTGTTTCCACGCCAAGTCTGGAAAAAAAAAAGATATACTGTATGTGCACTAGGGTTGGGTCAGTGTGAATTTAGATAGATATCAGCAGTGGTGGATGAAGTATACCTGATTGCCATACTTAAATAAAAGTGCAGATATTTTACAAGAAAATGACTTTAGTAAAAGTTAAAGTCACCTAATAGAATATTAATTGAGTAAAAGTCTTTATATAATATTTACTGTACTTAAGTATCAAAATAATTTTATGCTTTTAAATGCATCATTGACAATAAAAGTACAAGTAAATGCTGTTAAACAGCAAGAAGTCAATATTCTGATGTTTATTTCTTCACACTACCCTTAAAAATGGAGTGTACATTACTCTTGATAAAAAACAATGTCTTTTTTTTACACAAATGAAATTATTTAAAGAAAAAAATTCCGGTTTTTACTTCCCTCCCATTCCTTTCTTCATTTGTCCATATGTCTGTTTGTCACTCCCTCCCATACTTCCCTATTTTGTAGTAAGTAATAAAATGCTCAGGGGAAATGTATTGTAGTACAGTACAGTTACTCTTAAAAGAATTCAAGTACTGTAACAGTATCATTAGTTTGTTACTTTACAGCACTGGATATCAGCAGTGCAGTTAAGATCAGACAGGATATGTAACCACTTTTTTAAATTTTTAAAACAGAACACAGATTTCATATTGCGATATTTACTGGAAAGACAGACATTGCCAACAGTAGGTAGCCTAGCTTGTTATTTGCATGGTCATTTATGACAGCAGAATCTTTCAGCTCCCAGACAAACTCTTGTTGTTGTGTTGTGTTTTTGTATCGAAATATGGAGGCGTTGTGTAGATTATTCCTCAGTTGATCTTCATGAATCAGTCATTCCCGACCACTGCAACATTTTCAAAGCGAGTGACAGGTTAAACGCCTACACTGGATTGCATTGGCAAAAAACAGACATTGATCAAACTCTAATTTCCATGAAACCTACTAGTGTTTCTACTTACACACCTTACAAACCAAAGGCATAATTCTGTGGGAAAAAAGTCAGAACTGTGTTATTGTGAAAGCCATTTCCGTTGAATGTCGTTCAAGGCCAAAGAAATAGCAGTTCGTTATCAACCTACCAAGTCCGAATCTTATTGCATGAGTTGTAATTATCATCGTGAGAGACTGAGGCTGTCCCTAACAACAACAGCTGTCATACTGGGTGTATGACAGGAAGAGATTTGATGGTTCTGTATACACATAAAACATTACGATATCACATTTAAACACACTACCATTTAGCACTCGCCTTTCTGTCTTTGCCTTGCCATTATGAACTCAGTATATTTTTTATTTGCAAAGACGCATAAGAAGCATCAGCTATAACTATTGACAAATAAATGCAATGGAACACAATGAAAAGTAAAGTTTATTTGGCCTTGACTTCCATTATTCACATAAAATTCTTGTTTAGAAATTGCATATGTTTATTATATTAAGTATGACCAGTACAGTGGCAGGCGGATTTATGTAAGTATTTAATTGCTGGGAAGATGGTATTTTATTAAAACAGGGCTACCTATGCAGTTGAAAGACTAAAATACTTTTGCATTTGGTTCTGTGACCAGAGAAAGCAGAAAAAAGGACAAAAAAGGGGAAAATCAGAAAGGAGATAAAGGGGGATCTTGGTGCCGTTTAGATGGAGAGATGTTTACCACAGTTCATTTACACACACTACACACATTAATATGTTACAGAGTTGGTAAAAAAAAAACTGCCAAAGTAGCCTGTTATTCCACCATCATTACAGATATATCAGTGTCTGCATGTAGACATGCAGATGTGCAAAAAGAAAAAGCAAAACCATACACTTTAACAATCATTTTTTATTGACAGCATTTTAGCAACTTTAATATAGTTTGGATGAATGTGATTGGAGTAATAGTTGATGTTTAAAATTATTGTTATGTATGGTCAAGTTTGGAGAAGTATATGTATTTATTTTTTTGCTCTGCTTTACATTATCTTCACCCAGACAAATCTTTATCACGAAATGTTAAGTTGTGTTTGTATGAAAACAAAACCAGCTGATATTTTGGGTTATTGTATTTGAATTAATTATTATTATTATTATTATTATTATTATTATGACAATGATTGCTTTTGAATCATTTTGTTAAATTATTTTGTTACAGTAGTAACCATCGTACCTGCTCATGAAAAAAAAAAAATCAGCTTAGTTTCACAGGTTATTATTGAAAGGAAAACATATTTTCAAGTCATGCTGAAAAAAAAAAGAAAATCAGCCTGCCACTCGTCAATAAGGTGGTGTGTCTGTGCTGAAAGGGCATATTCAGAAGACACAGTGTCTGACAAGTAATAAATTAGAGTCCCTTCTGCTAAGCCCAAAGCTATGATTAGGGCCAGATTCTAATTCACTTCATTTGCTGTTCGTCTGACAGCTGTCTGTCTCCACTCCTGTTCTGCCTCTAGTGTATTCTAGATGCTGCGGCTGTGGAGTTCTTGAAAATCAGCCCACTCCACCACCTTCAAATCCAATCTCTGTCACGTCACCCTTGTCTGATCACCCGTGTCAATGGCATTTATAAATGTCTGAAATTACATATTATTCATCGCTCGCATGCATGTGCACACACGCACGCATGCGTGCACTCAAGATACAGACAGAAGTGAGCACGGAAATGAAGTTGCAGCTGCCACTCTGGGTGTTTGCAGGTGGAAATGACAGACTGATTTCATAGATGAGGTGTGTGCCTCTGAGAGGCACAGCTATTACACTGGTGGAAATAAAATGGCCCGAATAAAGTGTAGATGGAGAACAATGTAAACTAAACACATATGGCTGAATCAGTTCATCTGGAGTTTCCTTCTGATTTGTCAGGGCCTGTTGGACAAGACAGTCTTTTTATATGAACACTAACTGTGAGACAGACGTAGCCGTCTACTTCCATGGTGCACAGGTCAAGGGCATTTTTCAATGAAGGGGAGTTTTTTGCTTTTGTTCTCCGTCCCCTCCTCCCTGTATCCGCCGTTACTTCTCTATTTTCACCTCATCTCATCCTTATCTCCTGATAGCATCTACGCTCTTTATCTCCTGCATCTTATCTGTAGTGCCAGACACAAGGAAATGCAGTGCAAAAGAGAGGGAGATAAAGGGAGAACAGGACTCTCAGAATTAGGAAGAAGGGGGAGAGATGTAGAATAAATCATGTAAGAGAGTGAGGAAAAAAAAGATTCAAAGGTTTTCTTTAGGTTTGCTGTTAAGCTTTGTACTCACACAAAGTAAAGAAAATAAAGGTTTGTTTTTCACCCTCTCTAATGTAGAACAGCATGAAACGTCATCTTGTAAAATTATATTTCTAATATTTTCATTTCACTATGAAAAAAGGAATTTACAATCATGAATGTATGTTCTTTTTTTCATAGACTTTCTTTATCTTCTACATACCTTTAGATAAAATGCATATTCACGGTCTTATTTTGGTATGTATTGATTTACACTTTGTGATAAAGGACGCAATCCCCTGCACAAACAACCTGACAGTGATCAGTGTCCTCACAAAGCCCTCACCTTGGCACTTCATTGATCCTAGTTCGCACAAGCTGTCAAGTTCTGATGGATAATAAGCACTTGATTCGATTCCGTCCTCTTTTAAAAGTTGAAAGTCTGCTTACCAGCTATACTGTAGAAGTCAACTGCTCTTCTACTTGCTAATGGACTCTCTAGAGGTCTGGTTGCCCCTGGTCAGAAAAGTAATAACCTGTGGTAGCTGTCAAAAGAGCTCTCTCTCCAAGGTTGCCAAGGTGCACTCTGAAGAGAAGAAGAAAAAGGCAGAAAGGGGGTAAAAAAAACAGTAAGAGGGAACATTTTCATTACAGCCCTCTGTGTTGGTTTCTATAGCCGGTGGGATTCCTAGTAACAGCTCTGGTGCTAGTACTCTGGTCCCCATGTGTTCCCATTATCAAAGCCCTTTAGCTTCTATGCCCATGTGAGCAGCCCAAAGAAATCATGTCTCATGAGTATCTGCTGTCACATAGCTCCAGGGCAACTGAAAGAAAGAATTACAGAGTATTACAGAAATAACCATGCAATTATTAATATTTTTTTTATTTCAGTGTAAATGATGACTTTGACTAATTACCAGACATTATTCCATTAACAGATGATTATCCCCTTTGCGGTTCCATTAAGCTCTTTGGAGCATTTCAGCATCTTTCAGCTGATTGTTTTGGTTTTCTGTTTACCACTTTCATCACATATTTTAGCCACAGCAGGTGTCAGTGTTCTGATAAAAAGCTCAAATCAACTCACTGTACACATAGACTGTTAAAATGAAGGATGTAGCTACCGTGACGTCGGTATGTGGACTGTAGTTTTGAAGCCATGACTTCAGCATTTCGGCAGTCCTCATTTTGGCTTTTTAGAGCCACACTTTCTGCAGAAAGCCTGTCAGTTGAGCAGCCCCACCCTTAAATATGCATAACTTTGGGCCTTGATAAAATGTGAACAGGTAAAATATTTTTTTTAAAATGCAGCCCTGTACAATTGTCATGAATGTTAAAATTAGCTATAAAGACCAAAACTAATTTTCGTAACGGGCTGTAAACATGTTTATTTCTGCTGCAAAGTTGGGCATTTTAACATGGTTGCCTTTGGGGACTGAATTTGTTTTGGAGCCAGCCTTGAGAGGCCATTTGATTAACTGCAGTTTTTGGCACTTCTGCACATTGGTTTCACTTCTTTTCCACTTGAGTGTACACTATGCTACCTGTCCAATTTGTGTCTAGCTGAAGAGTATTGTGGAACATTTAACAGTTAAAATGCCAAATATTTCCTCAGGAATTGTAGTAAAAAAACAAACCAAAGCCAAAAGAGGAGTGCATATCTGACTTAAACTTTCCATTGGGACTGTCAGTCATTTAGACGGCCCAAAATTCCAAAGTCCTGGTAGTCTTCAAAATATCTCACTGGACTGGAAGCCCATTTCTCCGGCAGCCTGTTACTCCAAAAGAAAACGCTCATTGATCCGAAGTCCTGTTTCTCCAAAAGTATCTCTCTACGCAGTTAGACAACCCAATCGCGAGACAAAATGTTTGCATTGTACGTTTCTGTAAACCATCGATATGTTATATTTGTAAATTATTTTCTAGCAGAGATAATGAAACTTGTGAAAAGGTTCCTGAGTATTTGAAGGTTAAGATACTGTAAGATAAAGACCTAGTAAATGTTTACACTCAAGTGTTAAACCAATTGGACCTTGAGTTACAAGGCAATTGTTTTGAATCCTCCAAAATAGCACAATTACATGTAAGATTTGTGTGCTTTAAAACATATGTTCATGTAAGATCAACTAAGGCTCATTGAGTTTATTCTACTTGTCATCAAAATGAAAATAGACCAAGAGAACAAGTTTTTCCACAATAGTCATGGTTAGGGAAAGGTCGCGTATTGACTTAACCCTTTAAAACCTGAGCAAATTGGCTTGATTTCTTTCCAAATGTGCAACAGAAGAAGAAATTACCCTAAATTAGCAAGAAATTAGTAAAATGTACAAGAAAATCACCAGAAAATAAAATAAAAAAACTAACTGAAAAATAAAATAGAATAAAAAAAAAAAAACAACACAAACCAAGCAAACACAGCTTGGGAAAAAATGCCTAATTTTAATAACTCTGTAACAAAAATTTAAATATGTATTTAAATCTGTATTGATAGATATGTAAATATGTATTCATAATTATAAATATTTTTTCCTGCTCTTCTATTTTCTAAATCCACTTATTTCTTGTGGAACTTCTCATACCAAGTTACTCAGTGCCTTTTTCCCATGTTTTTAAAAGAAGTATCACCAACTTGCTCAGTGTTCAAACTGTAAATACTTGTAAAAGGTGTCTGAAAGCAGCAAAAGGAAATTGATGTTGCTCCATGTTTCAAAGGGTTAAAAGATCTACGTTTGGTGGCACAAAATCTGCTGGAAAAGCTGTGGGTCAGTTAAAAAACCCAGCAAAGGTTTGATAAAAAATACTAGGGATTGGTGGCTCAAAAGCTACTGGGTAACTGAAACTAATTATAAAAAGTTAGTATTTTTGGAGGAATAGGACATTGGAGCAATGGATGTTTGTTTTTTTTGGGATAATGGGCTGCTGGAGAAATGGGCTTTCAATCCAATGTGATATTTTCCTGACTACATTTTTGGGTTGTTGGAACAATGGCATGGCACCTTTTCCATGTGGCCAGAGTCACAACTACAACTACTGGATGTGTAAATGTTTAAAGAATTTCCATATTGACTTGAAGATATGACGATATGTTGTTTTCACAGCTTGTTTCTGCTGCCCCCAAGTGACTTAAAACGTTAGGTTTAATATCTCAAGATATATGAATGCAAGGCTGAGAAAACTGCTGTGAGAGACAAGTAATTTTGCTCATGTTGTTTTTGTTTGAATGTGAAGATTGACCTTATGCGCTTGATTTGCATCTCTATCCATACTGTACAGTTGCGCTGCTCAAGGATTTACCACACTAAAAGCCTTTTCACACCAAGGCTGATTTCTCATGCAGAAAACTCAGACAGCAATAAAATATAGATTGACTTCAGGTCTGCGCTATAAATACTTTGCACAGTGGCTCAAATCTGGGAGCAGTTAGATATTTTGCATAATTATGCACTTTCAACTCAATTGAATAGGACATTGTCAGATTAGCTCCTGGATTTAAATTCACATTCTCGCATATTTTCTTCCTCAATAAGGAACAGGGGAACACCACAACATGGCATTTTGAACAAACTAGTCACAGTTATTTTTAAATCCACCCCCTGTGCAGACTTAAGCCCATGGATATTCTATGCTAAACTGGTGAGTCAGCTGCATGTCGCTGGCCTAAACCCACCCTTTTTTTTTATTTTGGTTAGAAAAACTTCTAAACTCAAATCTGTGACCTCTTAACTGTTCTAATTATTAGATAATTGACACTATTTTTCTTTATTTTTTTGTCCAGCTCTTCCTCACATACAAGTGTTTATCCAAATTGGCAGGTTACAATAGGAAAGAACTGTCTGTATTGATGTTTTTGCGCTCCTATTGTCTCTGGAAATGATAGGTGCATTTCCAAAGTGTTCACCTGCTCTCCATGTGCCTTTATTTCTTACTCTATCTCTTGTTCACTTGTTTTCTTTGACCTCTCTCTCTCTCTCTTACACACACATACACACTCACACTCTGTCTCGTTGGCTTTCTCTGACCTCCCTCTCTAACAACCCTCCCTCCCTCTCGCTCTCTCCCTCTGCCCGCTGTCTCAGTTGCTCTGACCTCTCAATATCACACAAGCTGTCAGTGCCAAACTATGAATGTCCCTTGACACTTATTCGACTCAGACTCCCTTCGGCATTTCCATTTGCACAGAGCCAATTTCAATTTTTCTGGTGGGTCGGGTGGGGGCCAGTGTAAAGCCTGCAGTCAGAATAAGGGAAAGTTGAACACACAGAAACAAGCACCCTGGGCTCAACTAAGTGTGCGTGTGTGCTTGTGTGTGTGTATTTTTGTTTGTCTCCTTAAAAGGGGGGCCGCACTCAACCGTGGAAGCTGTCTAAACCCACCTTTGGCAATTCTACCATATGAACTAACTGCCCACCATCCTTTAAATAGTTTGACAAGGACAAATATTGACTTGTCAAGCGCGTTCCATAGACATTTTTCTTACTTCTCTTAGCTAAATCAGCCAAATTCATAACACTAATCTGTTTCAGAAATAATCTGCATACTAATGAGGACTCACTGCAGAAAGCTCACCATTGGGAGCCTATAGTGCCTTTAGTGCTCCAGAGCAGGCTCTCTTTCAGCACCATGGACAGCTTCAAATGCTTCACTCTGTGTGGGAGGCTGCCTTCTGCCCTCATCACTGGCCGCGGTTACATGCACACCAATATTCTCCTATTGTTCCAAATATGACAATTTCCTGATTAAGATGGGACATGCCGGACATTATTTGGGTTTTAGGTGCACTATTTTGACAATTTGTAACATGCAGTTCAACTGTTTTTCAAGCTGCAGTTTGCAACACGCCTCTCATATATTTATGGTCAACTAGGCACTGTCTTTGATATACAAACCAACTCGCCAACAGTTTGAAGGCTGTTGGGTGGAGATGCACATCTCCTTTTGAACTTTATGAAAGACTTAGATATCAACAGGTTTTTGGATGTGCAGAAATATCACAACACTGACCTTTTCAAATAGGTGAAGTAAAGACATAGTCCAACAAGTCTAGCTTTTCTACTTTTCCATATTTTAACATGAAATATGACATGTTAGGACATGTTAAATAGAGTACGGCTGCATGTCAGCAAAATAGAATATTAATCTTCGTTAGACATGTAAACAGCTGGTAAGAATATTGTTTTTCAGAATAAGGGCATAAACCAGACTATTTTCTGCATTTAAACATACTCAGTGTAACCATGGAAAGCTGATGACATCACACACATACCAACTCCCCATACAAGTGTGTAGAAGTATTTAATTTTGGGGGGGAAAATGTTGGTTTGAGCTCTGGTATGTTTTTGGTCTCAGTTGTGGGGCTTGCACACAACAAAGTTCTAAAGTTTAGCTCTAAAATTTTCCAAAAAGAAATTTATTTTCTGTCTACAAAGTCAGGCGGGTGCCCTCTAAGTAAATGCAGGGATGGGCTTCTTTTGGAGACTGCATTAAGAAGTCCAGCTCACATGCCTTCATAAAATACTGGGAGAGGAAGAGAGAGAATGTGTCATTTCACCGGGCTGTGCTCAAAAAGAGGCATCCCTATCATACCCTAGATTTTCCTCACACATAGTGTCACGCATCAGCACGTCTGGAAGCTGTCCTCTCATCTTTCAACCTGTGGTATTTGGTGCAGCACAAAGAGAGAGGAGACATTTTCATGTATTTTTGTTCATCTTATTATACTATCAACCTCAAAATCACAGAATAACTGATGCACTGCTTGCTTCAAAGTGCTGTTCAGTTGCCGGACTAAGATCTGAGCCTCTCAGCTGTTTTGCTGCTTTAAGATCTATGCAGGAAGGCGCACGTGCTTTTTTATGCATGTGCACATACTCCCATGGGATTGCCTACAGGGAGCTCACAGGCAGAGGATTTCGGGACTGAACAGCTGAGTGCATAGACACAGTCCAGGGAAATGACGCTTCAGCAAGAAGAATAGTTCAATTTGTCCCCAGTGAAAAAACGTATTCAAGATGAAGAATGCCTTTTTATAGTGCCAGTATCTTCCTGCTCTTGATTTCTCTCTCTCTCACACATGGGCTTGTATCATCACTGGCGCTGCTTTGATGGGTTTGTTGACAATATGCTTTAAGAACTCACCTTAAAGAGGCCAAGCAATATAAAAAATGATTTTCGAATGAAGGCATCTAAGGAATTGTGTTCATTTTCTGCTCATTGGAGTATGACCGTGCTCTCCTAGAAACGAACCTCTGAATGATTTATGGCACCATCGATTCAAAGAGTTCGCACCACCAGTTGACTCATTCTCAAATAAGAAGAAAGCATCAGTTCACTTGCACTTCCTCTCCAGCTCCGTGTTGACTGGCTGGTTGTTTGGATCCCACATTTGGTGGATTGTGCTGAATAATGCCGCAGATGGTGTGCAACCAATTACCCAAACATTCTGTCTGAAAACACTCCATCGCTCTTCGAATACAAGTCATATTTAAACATTTTAATGACCCCGAAACCAATTTAATGGGTCGGCAAAATTCAATCGGTAAACAATGCACCTTCCACCCCAAAAAAGACTGAATGAACACATTTTACAGCCCCCAAATGAGAGACAAGAAGACGTTCATTGAGGATAATTAAACCATTGCTGTCTGTCACTGCAGGGAGTTAAAATCTGCGAGGCAAAATCACTTTCCCAAGCTTTAAAGAAATGACTGAAGGTGCTGTATTAATGCAACATCACTAATAGGAATTATTTTCCCTGAAGAAGACTTGCCTGCTTAGTGATTGAACCCTCAACTGAATACAAATAAGCAGCATGCATCATTTGTAAAGGGACCCTCAGGCTTCCCTGGTTGCACAGAAAAGGCACAAACACTGACACAACTTTTAGCATTCTCAGAAGAAAAACACAGTACCTCAAAGTTAAACTTACCTGCTGCTGGTTAAAAGAATTCTGTGCCTGCATAATTAGTTTTAAAGAGAGAAAGCTTGGACATTTTAGTTGAATTATGTATCACTTGTCCACCACTGAAACAGATCCTTTCTAATATAAAAAGACTATTTCCATACTCCTTTTTATATAAACATTATTAGAATGGGCAAGCACACTGCGGATATTTGAAAAATGATATTATGAATAATAGAATAATGAAGAGTGAAAGGGCTGTTAATTTCTATAGTTATGAGACTATATTAGACAAATGCCTGCAGTTATTGCTACACTTTTTCTCCATTATTTCTTCCTCATTTTAACTAGCACAGACATGAACATTCAAATATTTTGCTTTAATAGACTCAAACCTGCGTATGAATGATGTCTGGTGATTTCTTACTAAGAAGACTTCATTGGGACGCTGAGACAAGACATGTTCCCCAGAGCAGCATATCCTTTAATCACCCTCCTCTGTGGAGTGTCTTCACTCCTGCCTGAACCCTGGCCCCTTTTTTTCTCTGCAGCGACAGAGACAAGATGAGAGGGAGAATTAGCACTGTGGCAGGGGCTGATTATTAGAGAGCCTCTGCTCAAAGCCTCCCTCATACCAAAAACAAGCAAGGCCAAGTGGAGGTAGAGATGACTTAACCCGGATTAGCTCTTCATGCTCATCCAGGGCCTATGCATGAGGGCTTTTTTAATACAATCTTTAGTTTAATTTCATTTTTAAGACGGAATGATGATCGACTAAACGTGCAAATATCTTGCCTTGACTCACATCCTAATAATGTTTCTGGTGTATCATTTACAATTGTGCTGTGTGTCTTTGACATTACATATCACCCAGCATGAATAAAATACAAAGAAAGTATATTGCTGCTTTCTTTCTTAAATGGTAGTTGCTACCTTTGCACGTCTGAAACACAAGCAGACATGATCCCCTCTCAAATGAGCCTTTAGTTCTGAATTATTCATGGTAAAGTGAATTTAATCACATCTATTCAACGAATACTGTGAGATGCAGTTTAGTGAGTGGGCCTTGGTGTTTAGATTCGTACTGTTCCCAAAAGTCAAGAATGAACATTTACTCCACTCTGAATTCTACATGTCAGTAGTGATTTTTAGGCCCTTAGATACCCTGTCATTGACGATACTTGTCATCAGCATTAGACATAGAACATTTGCTACTCTAAGACTCCCCTGCCCCCCAGCCCCATAAATTGTATTAATTTTGTTATTATTCTAATTATTACGTTTTTTAATGAATGAACAAGACCTAATGAGAAAAAAAAAACAAGCAACAAATAAGTAATTTAGCTAAAAATGACTTATAAAAAGCAAATACACAGAGTATATGCAAGTTTGCAAATGTGGTCTTGTCTTGTACAGTGCCACTGATGACTTTTAGTTTTTCATTTATCTTATTCTAATACTTATCACATACAATCCACTCAGCTATTTCCCTTATGTGTGATTTTTTCAATGTCAGTTTTGCTGCCCCCTTCTGGGTGGCACCCTTGGTAGCCGCCTGATTCACGTAAGAAAGATCCGCCACTGTTTGTCAAGTTTTAAACTTGGTTATATAACATATTGATATTGGTACTATATTTTAAGTTTTAGGTTTAGTTTCTTCTTTTTCAACAACGCTCATTATAGATCGTAATGCCCTTCGGTCGGCCCAGTGCTTTGTTAAAGATTGTAATATCTCAGCAACTATTGGATACACTGCCAGCAAAGTTTATACAAAGTTAATGGTCACCAGATGATAAATCTTACTGACTTTAGTGACCCCCTGACCTGCTCAAGGCCCTGTGTCTGCCAAAACACTTTTTCCCCCCTTAAAAACTCCAGAGACTCCTCAGGAAATGCCCAGCTGGGAGCACTTGAGAGCTCTTTGGAGGAGCAGTGTTTTTTCAGCTAAGATGCTTTGTTTGTGTCTGGTTGGAAGTAAAATTGTCAGCACAAAGTGGAATATTTGCTCTCGTTGAAGGTAAAGTTGAAACACACAGGCAGAGTGGACAGAACTGCAGGTATGTTTAGGTTCATGAAAGGAAACGTATGTTCATGTGTATATACAGTGAATGAAAATATTTCTCCTCCATTGTTGTGTTCAGAAATTGTACATGTAAGATGTGGTATTTGTCTCGCCTTCCCTCCACTTTCTTGGGGGAAAAAAAGCCAAACCATAGTGTTCAGAGCAGAATAGATGCTCAACCTCTTGTCATGCATTTGTAGGGTAGCGTTAAATCTCTCTGAAACCATTGCGAATAATTAAAATCATACCGTGACCTCAGAAAATGTGCTTTGGTGGACAGGAACCCTAACACCAACATGTTGTTTTCTTGTGTCCCCTATGTTTGTTATATTTTTGATCTATTCAGCTCAATTTCCACATTAACCACAACTCTAGAGTACTGCTGTTGATTAAAAACTGCACCTGAACTTCAGTGTTTTCTTCATAATTTTTCAAACGAGTTGAGTTACATCACAATCTGTTCACTTCTGAAACTGCAGAAGTATCCGCCTACAAGTACTTCTGGTTAGCCCTGAGTTTTGAATGACATTTATGTAGGTTCACATTTAAACCGATAATCTGTTCAGCTGTTTTCATAACAACTATGCTGGTTTATGGATTCAAGAGCGTCATTTTAATTTCAGTTGGTGTGGATAATTGTGATCTTTCCTTTTTGCACCTAATTTGAGTTTTTTATGACTCTTGTTGTGGGTGTGTGCTTTTGTTAAAAATCTTAATAGATGCTGGCAACTTGTTCATATCTCCCCAAATTGCATGTGCCGTTTGAGAAAGGTAATTTCATAATGTCAGGAGAATTGTCTGAAATTTACTGCTGTTGACATGCCTTTTGTGAACGAGACCCCACGCTGTGTCTCTTGTGCAGAAGTTGTTATTGAATATTCCCCGCAACCTTTAGTTGGAACTTATTCAGCACGACATCTAATTAGAGAATATTGATGGGAGGCTTTTTGTAGTTGGTTAAGCTGGGGGGAAGAAAAGGCCAGTGATTGTTGCAAAGTGACAGGTGAATCATAGCTAGCTGCCTCCAGTGGTTTTATTTCTCAGCTCTGCTTCCAATCGGTGCAGACAGACCAGACTAATGGATTTAACTCTGAACTAATTGACAAGTGACAGTAAATAGCTTTTTGCTGACCTTCAGTCAGAAAGTGCAGGTCCACATCAGTGAGAGAGTGGCATTGCAGTCCAAAAACTGTAATAAGATATGGATTAGTTTGACCTTCTTGAGGGGTTTTGGGGACTTTTCTTTCCCTTCTTGTTTATCATATAGTGAAGACATCCTACTAACTAGGTTGTACACTATAAAATCTGCCAAGTTGATCTTTCGTAAAATAATCTTGGAAACCAATTTCCTTGAAAAGGCTTGGTAAATATAACTATTAATCTTGATTTATGTTTATTTCTAATTAGGTTGACTCAAAATGTAGCTGTGTGGAATTACCTTGTTCTTTCCAAGTGTTAGCAACTTCAGTTAACCAAGTTAATCTGGCATCACAAAGAGGAAGATGAATTTAGGATATCTGCAAGTTTTGTTTTGTTAACATGTTTAAGAAAATTCAAATATGACTGACTAGTTTGCAACCAGCATAATACATTGCATTGCACAGTATACTCAGTTAACTGAAGTTGCTAAAACTTATAAGACTGATTTAATTAAACGTGCTATTTTTAAGATGCAGCAACTTCACGAGATCAAGTAAATACAACTATATTTCAAGAAAAAATAAGAATTAGTTGAAAACCAAGCATAAATTAAAAGTTATATTTACTTACATTTTTCAAAGCATTGTTTTTTTTTTTTTTGTTTTTTTTTAAAGCAAAATCAACTTAGATTTTACAGTGTATGTGTCTCAGTGGGGTGTAAACCTGAGTTGGTCAGGTGCATATCTGGCAGATATAAGGTGGGGGGAGGGGTAACAGAGCTTTAGCCGGGATCACCTTTACTGACCGGTGTAATAAGATTACCTGCTTCACACGTCATGATGAGAGAGAGAGGGGAAGGAGTGGGAGAGACTTGAGGCTGGCTGCTCCATGCTCGTGTTAGACCCAGGATACATCTCACCGACACCAGGGCAGCAGAGCGCTAATGTGCTCGTGTGAGGAGCTGCCCTGCCAGCCGGTATTTGTGGCTCCTTTTCCTTTCCAAAAGGGATTTTTGACACACACTCCCAGAGCCAGAACATGGTAAGACGTTTTCTGTTGTTTTTTTGGGATGTTTTTTAGGCGCATTCATCGCCACATGGGCGTTATGATACGCACACTGTTTTCACTGCGTAATTGTCTTCCTTAACCGCGGAATAGGAGCTCGTTCGGGGCTCTTTTTGCATTGCCAATATTTCCACCGTATCATGTCGATTCCCCGCCGTGAAATGAGTAATCCATTGGCAAGGCGCACAACTGTGCCCTGATCTGTGCCGCTAATCTCTGGAGGGTGAAGTTTTCAAACACTCAACTGAGCGCATCAGCGTTCACTTTGGATTATTTAAAGGATGTCATCCCATCAATGCCTGCGCTTGGCTGTAAAATGCATTTATTGGTTTGACACACCATGAAGAGGCTAACGCTGACTGCGGCTGTTTTTTGAGATATTTCAATGAGATATTCGTTTATGTGAGAGTGATTACCGACATTTTTTTGTCAGTGAGGAAACCTCGATGAGTGTGTCAATTCACCAGCTGCATTTTTTATTAGCTGACTCTTGTATCTAGTCTCATATGCATATCAATAAGAGCTTTTTTACCGACAACACGACTGGCATGTAATAACTTCCCCCTGCGAGTGTTGGGCTGCAGGAGGCGGCGCGTGCACCCTCAAAACTTCATTCACTCACGCGGTCTATTCACAGGGTTAGCCTACATTAAAGAAATGTAACATGGATGATTTGGTCCTCAAGTGTACCCTTTTTAGATATTAAAAACCGATTTAAATGCTTGAATTACTACAGAATCTATTCACTTTAGAATTTAAAGTCCATGTCTTTTGGTGGAGATAAAACCAACTAACCAACTAACCTGAATAGAATTAAAGAGTCATGTCAGTAGTTCTGGTGGTTTTGGAGCCCAACAGGTGTTTTAGGTAAATCAGAATTATTAAATTATAATATTCAGTCATCTCACCTTAAATTGTAAAAAAATAAATAAATAAATAAAATAATCTAAACCTTTTGTTGTCTAATTGCTAATTGGAGTACTTCTTGACAAACAGAGGTGTGGACTCGAGTCCGGTGACTTGGACTTTCAGACTCGAGTCACAAATTTGATTAATTTAAACTCAACTTGACAAAATAAAAAAAAACAAAAATAAAATGATTCGCAACTCAGCTTGGACTTAAAACACCTATGACTCACACATTTATTTTGACATGAGCCCTATTTAAAAGTTGTGCCATGACTCAATTTATTTCTCCATTTCTTTAATCAACTGACTATGAACACTTTTCATTCTCAGTAAGTGGACACCTAATTCTCCAGATCCACTTTATTTAAACCAATCAAAAAGCATCCAATCAAGTTGCTGGAGAGAACTGTGAAGAACTAATGCTACATTGCTGAGTGACAGCTGGAAAAAATGATACCAAAGATAGTTTTATTCACTTACAAAAAGTAGGTAAGATCAACAAAAGAAAAAAATTGCAGTATGCAAAACCACATGGGTCCAAAATTACAGACAAAAAAAAGAAAAAGAATTCTTGATTTTTTAAAATTCATAATATTACTATATTGTTAAAAATGGCATTGCATTTGGTGAAGTGGGCATCATGACTTGTTGAGGACTTGAAAATCAAAGTTCTACAAAGTTCTAGACTTGGGACTTGACTAAGGACTCATCAGCCTTGACTTGGGACTTGACTCAGGACTTGCCTGTCTTGACATAAGACTTGAGTGCAGACTTACATGTGACTTGCAAAACAATGACTTGTGCTCACCTCTAGTGAATAGTAGTCTAACGGTCTAACTCATACATACATCAAACATGACTAAGTGACTGTAGTAGTCCAGGTGAAATCTCATGTTACCAACAGAACAGCCGTGCTCACAATCAGCCCAAAGACTGTCAGCACTGTTGCCATTCAGCCAACCTGAATAGCCTATAAATAATGAATTATAGTCAATTGTTAATCAACGTTGTCATATTTCCTAGATGTTAGGTGCTGCAGCTAAATGTTTGTTCAGAGTTGGCATTTATTTTTCTGTGCAGACATGTCAAAGCAGCAAAAGCCCAGATGTGACAACATTAATGCTGGCTGGACTCCATCTAGATGTGTCCCACTGTGTCTTAGGTATAACTGGGCTGTTACTGCTATGGCATCTATGAAGTCAACATGTGCTCTGAGGAGGTATAAAGAAAAGCCTTTCCTGTCAGGCTATTTCCCGAGCAATGCTTTTCAAGTGGCTGTTTCAGCTGTAACTAATATTGTAGAAAAGCCCAGATTTGTCTGAAACTACACATGAGCTGGTGCTTTTACTCTTGCAGTATAATCAACACGTTTAGATGAGGTAGTTTCGACGCTTTGACGGCTTCTTAATTAACAGGAAATGCTGCGCCGATGGTGCGTAATTAGACATCTGCCCCAGCATGTTAGACAATCAACATGAAATAGCCTCTGTACTGTATTTTCGCTCCCTTTGTGTTTACGTGTGCTGTTGATTTTTTTTCTACACCTTGGCATTTAGCACACAAGTGTCAAGTTTTTCTGTTGTTTTAAGATGATGGGGGTAAGTGGTGAGGCACAACATCTGAAGCAGTGCACATTTTATCCCATAAAAGTACTTGATGCTACTTTCAGGAGGTTGTGCCTATAGGGAATCACAGTATAAACTGTAGGTAGCTAAGAGCCCTGCCCGAAAGGGAAAATGCTGCCCACTTGTATTCTATGATAGAAAGTTACAGTGCCCTGGATACAATTTAAGATACTCAACCAACCAGAGACTAGTACGAGTGTCAAGTGTGAAAATGTCACAAACAGTGTCTAAGGTATTTGTGGAATGAACTGTGTAATACAATACATTTATGGGACCTTGCATCAATGTGATGGGATCATCTTGAATAGTCTGGAATTCAATTGACTTATTGTCTATAAACAAACTTTCTTATCTCATATACATAAACAGTCATGCAATATAATTAACGGAAATTGTACTATGTCATGAAATACATCATTATCATGATGATGTAAAAAGAGATACAGTAGGTATAACTAACGATTAATTTCCACGGTAAAGTCATTTAGCTTTTCTAGTGAAACATGCAAATCCTAATATCCTAAAGCCTAAGATGATGTCTTTAAATGACTTGCTCTTTAAAACCCACAGACATTAAAGTTATGATAGAAGAAAAACAGCTAATGCTCACAGAATTTCAACCTATGATGATTCATGAATTATCAAAATAGTAGCTGGTTTATGTTTTAATGACGGGCTATGGGCTAAGCATCTCATCTCTATAAAAGCACAATAGAAAACTTGATCCATGTTAGCTTGGTCCAATATGTAGAATTTAGGGGATGTATTGGCAGAAATAGACCATAGTATAATATGTGTGGTTTCTTTAGTGTATTATCGCCCTATAATAAGACTCACCTCTAGACAAACAGCATCTGAAAAAGTTTATTTTGAGGAGAAACTGCTTCATTCAGTTTTATTACTGGTTTAAATCTGATTTTTTTCTGTTTTTGTTATGGAGAGGAAGAAACTTCTGTGGATAATATGGCTCCCGGTTAAAACCTCATCAACAATGAACAGTGAAGGGATGCTAACCGGGAGAAGTTCATCTGGTTGCAATTTTCACCAGAGGCCATTAAATCCCTCTAAATCTTAACCACTGTTCCGTTAAAATATAATGTGTGTTAAAATACAATAGATGCTATGAAAAAATGGATGTCATATCTCTGATATCGGTCAAACTTGTGAGTGGAGATTTTAAAACTTGGAAGTGGACTATAGTTGTTTTCAAAATGTATAAAATTAGCTTCAAGACCCTGAACTTTCTTTGGGATTTTCTTGGAGCCATTTTTAGTGTTCACTGGATGAATTGCATATTAAGGTACTTCTGCACTTCAGCTTTGGTGGTTGTTGCTTGATTGATGAAAGGTCTTTCACCCCTGCTACGAGCTACAGGACTGGCAAAAGGTATATATCATTTTTATTGTCATGATGGAAGATGGGAAGCTCAAGGCAATCTTCTCTTTAAGTATTAATAGGGTGAACTAAATTGTTTTAAAATACTACTGGTAACTGAATTGAACCTGGAGGGATATTTGAGGCAGCGGTGAATTCTCCTAAGAAGCAATATAGTGTTTTGTTTATACCAAAGGATGGTGTAGAAAGCATTCAGGGTGTGGCTTGTACAGGTGGAAGCCAAAATGAGAGTAATCATCCCACTGGGTGGTCAGCCTTCTCAAGTTTTTTCTTAGTAGCTTGTTCGATTAGGGATGACTCTCAATGTTATTTCACCTCAGCATTATCTTTCAATATTGAAATACAATGCTCAGCAGTCCACAGTTACACAGCTCAAGGCACCTCATGCTCGTATCGCTTTGGGTGAGCAGTTTGCATTCATTTAGTCTTCACCTCTTTATTACATGCGCCTACACCAGCCAGATGTGTATGTGTGTGTGATAAAACGGTAATTAACAAGGGCTGCAACACTCCCATGGCTGACTAATGATCTAATCTTGTCTGTTGCATCAGCGCTTCACACAAAGTGCATTCTGGTGTTGAAACAAATAAGACTGTACTAATTTTGCAGCCCCTAAGCACTGATGGCAGAAAACAATCTTGGGAGCTAAAAAGAAAGTCTAAATTTAGGCTTTTTAGCATTGCAGAAATGTGTAACAAATACCACTGCCAGTTAAAGGTTGAGGTGGCGAATATTCTTTGGTCATTAAATCCCATTAAATACACTAAGCCCGCTGCTTCCATCTGAAGATGTGAACCTTTAAAAATAGGCCACAAATATATACTTTCTCCTTATTAATTAAAGGTCATGTCAAGTCATTTCTAGTAGTGGATAGTGCATTTGTTGGGGACTACATTTAGTCACAAATCTGGTGCACAAGCAGGTTTTTACAGCAGCTGTACGACGCACGTGGGATGAACAGTGCCTGTACTGATCATAATAAGGGACCATGTCACCCAGGGGAATGGTGTGCTACAGTTTTGTTTTGTTTTTGACAAAAATGGGGATTTATGGCTCAGAGGAATAAGCAACTTAATGCCAGGCTTTGGCCACATAGGCAATATTTGTGAGAGGAATCATTTGTTTTTGGAGGGTGGCATATGTTTTTAATAATGGAATGAAAAAGGGTTAGCTGAGGGAGAAACTTGTAATAATGGATTTTCTTTGGCTTCTTTGGACCACTTTGGTGTTTTTGGCCATTTGGGTTACCTTGGAGAGAAACCTGTATTAATGGATTTTTTGGTGCCTTGGGGTCAGCATAATAAGCTATAACCCTAGCACTGACATATTATGTTTTAAATTTGCAATAACAGGCCTATTATGATAACTGCATATGCTGGATGTTGTAGTGCCCCAGAAGTAATTGCAATTAGCAATGTTATTGTCATTTTGAGACCATTTTATTGATTCAGCCATCCATTCATCCATCCATCCATTTTCTTTACTGATAAAATAATAATAATAGCATAATATCGTACATAAACCCTATTAATAATATTTAGTCATTGGAATTGGAATATAAAAAATATTTAACTTGTCTTTTTTAAAGTAATTAACACCTGTTAATATATCCAAGAAGTATAATTACAGAATCTTTGGAGTGGCCCAAAATTATTCAGTTTGAGACTTGAAACAAAATTTGGCCAACTAAAACAAAAACAAGTGATGTATCTTGTAACTATTAGACAAGTTTATCAAAAGTCCAAGAACACCACAGTTACCTCCAGCCTGTGTGCTGCAGTCAGCTGCTGGAGTGTGCGTCCCTGTGTGATTTACTGGTGGATTTACAGAGAGAAAAACAAAGTTGTTGAAGGGTATAATTACAAATGAGGAACCTTTTGGTTTATTGCCAGTGCAAGCTAAAATCTATCAGGACTGTGCCTCTTCCACTGCAAAAGTGCATCTGCAGGCTACTGGTGAGCTATGACGAGTCATTTTTGAAGTATTGTTTTATTTAAATTGGATTTGCGCACTTAAGAAGGTATTGAGTAAAAAAAAGGGAGAACCACTGTGCCCATGTCTTGTCATGATTGGGGAGACACCTGCTGTTTATTCTGGCATCATGTTGGCATAAATATTGGTGACATTTTCATGTAAACACAACGAGCAATAACAAAGCTATGTCTATATATCATGCATAAGCAATGTAAGAAGCATGGTGAGAGCAGTGGGAGTGACCCAAAACTGTAAAGTTGCCAGCCAGAAAAACCAAAACATAGAGCTGAAAGGCACCAGAAATCTCTGTAGCTAGGGGTTTGTCAGTATGAGCGTTCCCTTTCACATACATATGGTCCTTTGATCCACATCAAAGTATTTCTTAGAGCTCCTTTGTCTTTGGTTAGATATTGTCTGGCAAGACCATCTGAAAGGGGGTTATTAGTTGAATGGTTACACATTAGAATTGTAGAGCAGGCTTGGATTTGGCATTTCAAAATACAATAAGTGCTTCTCTCTCAGATTTCTCTAGGAGTGAAGAAACAGGATGAGTTATGAAAATGGGATTTCATCATAGGATAAAGAATATTTTCCCTACAGTGCATTACTATCATAACTTACTTATCATTCAGCAAATATGACTTTATTCATATGCACAATGGACACCTCAGGGTAACCATTTCAGTATTATTTGATAAGAGACTCGTGGGTAGTGATGCCTGAAATGATTTGGGCCCAAGTGTATAGTGAGAGGAAGAGGAAACAGGGGCAATTGTGAAATGTGTTTTCTTCCTCTTCACCTTCCTCCTGGTGTTTCAATTTCTAATGATGTTCTTTCACAGATTCAGAAGAGATGCTGCAGGTCGCAGACTTGTGTAATGATTTACCACCTTCTCCCTCTCTGTTACCATGTGGGGAAGGGCACGTACTGCACAGCAAGAACACCATTATCAGATCAGCAGCTCAGTGTTAGATATCAGAAGTAGTAAACTCCACCACCTGTTGCGGAATGAAATGTATGAAAGGGGAGCATTATACCGAACCAGTAAAACAGGCTGCAATGAGCATTGAAATTAGTAAAAGGCATAGGAGAGGTGCAGGAGATTGACAGGCGATATGATCTCTGCAATTGCATAAGTGGTTGGAATGAATCTAATTTGATATAATAACACAACTCTTCAGTGGTGGATCTTTTTTTCCTCCCCCATTAGTCTCAGATTGTCTTTATCTCTGCCATTTTATCACTCTTTTTTCACTTTCAACCCTCTTCAGCTGTCCTTATTTCTGTCAATTATGGGTTTGTCACAAGTTTTGCATGTCAGTCTACTTTTTACACTTGAGAAAAATAATTGGATATTGAAATGAATCAATAGTCAATATGATCTTGCTTAATTCAGTCAATCAGTGCCAGCATCATTGTGCTGTCAGCTCTTTGTCCAAGCCCTCATTTAACCTTTGCAGTGTCAGAGTGAGAGCTTAAACAGAGGTAATATCTCAAGGCTACAACAGAACTGCAGTATGGATTCTTTAAAGAACTCAGCATACGGTGTGTTGGGAAAATAAGTCAGCCTTAATAAGCTTACTGGAGATGGAGGTATTGTACAGAAGCCAAGCTGTAAAGTCAGTGAAGCGTGGGATTTCATACTCTTCTTTAATTAAGTGTAGATCACAGATCACATATTGTAACTAGCTAGTCGACCTGTCAATCTGATTACAATTTTTTTCCTCCCTTGAAAGGCATTTAGTGGAAATGCAAATTAGATGCTGTGAGCTTTTAGCTGAATCTGGCTTGGAGAATGAATTAATGTTTTGGCCTTTGACCAATTATTAGTTTACTTTGTAATGAGACATTGACGTTGGAAGTTTGCGCTTCGCTCCATGCTGAGCAGAAGCGATAAAAACCCTGTTTGAAAGTTGAATTTAGGGCATTTGCATTATTTATTTGTTTATTGTGACTTTAGTCAGACTGGGTATGTTCCAGCTGTGAGCTGTTGACTAGAGGGTGGCTGGCATTACATCTGTGGTGCCTGTCACCACTGTAGAAACTCCCCTGAGCCATGGTTTAAACCCTGTGGCGCTCTGTGGTGGTGACAACAGTGTATGTCCAACTTTCTGAAAGTTATACTCAGCTGTGTTTCTCACACTTGGGTCAACTACATGACACATGTATTAACACCGTAACAATGAGGATATTTATCCACCCCTAGATTGCTTACATTCTGTTTTATTGCATAATTATTTTAATCAGCTTTTTCAATTTATTGTCAAAACAAAGACATGCTATATGTGGAAAAGACGCACACCACCCACCCAAACATTGTTGTGGACCAAGAACACCTTCTCAATGGTATCAGCACTCCCATGGTAGTGCCCCCCAGAAGGACGATGTGCCATGCCACACTGCAAAAACAGCTTAGGAAAGGTCCAAGGAAGATGACAAAGAGCTCAGGGTGTCAACTTGGCCTCCGAATTCCCCAGATCTCAATCCAATCACGCATTCATGGGACATGTTGGTACCCCACCTCAAAACCTACTGGAGTCAAAGGATCTGCCACCAATGCCCTGGTGCCGGACAGCATATGACACCCCAAGAGGTGCTGTTTCAATGCTTCAACTGGTCAGAACCAAGTCTGGTGGGGCGTCTGACCTGTCAAGGCATGGATACAGGAGCTGTGGGGTAACGCCACGGCCCACGGATTCTCAATTGGATTGGGATGTGGGGAATTTGAAGGCCAGATGACACCTTGAGCCCTTTGTCATCCTCCTTGGCCCTTTTCCTGTGTTGTATGTCACACGGCATCCAGATGATTGCCAGGACCAGATCAAATTGTAATGAGACAATCAATGTTATTCATTCCACCTTGTCAGGGGTTTCAGCGTTTTGGTTGATCAGTATGTTCTTAACCTAACATTCAAAATAATTTCTTTGTAACCATTAGATCACTTACTTCAGAATTCTTGGAAGTGGTTTGAGTGTCTTCCTCTAATCACCAGGTTTCTGAGGTAGAATATTCTACCCGGGTGTTACAGTGTATCTTAAGGACATGCAGCTGAGGTCACTGACACTTTTTTGCGTTTAAAGCTTCCAGGCAGTACTTTACTGGGCTTTTACAGCATTTTTGAAGGATCACTGTGACATATATTCACCTGAATGTTCCTTATTGTTGGCACATAAAAGACCAATTCCAATACAAATGGGCACTCTCTGTCTTTGATTCCAACCATTACAGAAACCTTTAAAACATTTGAAGTAGTCAGAGGAAGTTAGAGCGGTGAATGGATTGGGTTGTGTCAGGGCTCTCATTCCACTTAAGCAGACTCTTAAAAGGGAAAATGTAGGTTTTACTTTGCATATCTTGGCTGAGCCCACAGTGTATGTGGAATTCCTTATAATGGTGAGCATAAATAATAAGAATATAGATGTCTAATCTCAGAAGCTGAAGCTAATTTACAAGTGGCATAATGCCGCTGCCAGATATCATTTTTTGAAATGGATTGAGTGATTGATCCAACCTTGGACGACCAGATAGAAAAATGCAATATATTTATCAGTTTAGGTCTAGGGTTAGGCTGAAATTATGGAGCGATAACAACATAATATTATTTATTCAATGTTACGGGGAAGTTACACAGGTACACTGGTAGGTTTACTTGCTCTTTGGGTAGAGATGTTGACTTTGGAACATTGTCAAACTTTCTGTGTGGGTGTTTGGACTAAACAGCTGACTGTTTGTATTCAGATATCAAATATATAAATAACCTGGAAATTTGAGTCATGAAAAGTATGGGATTTTGAAATGGAAAATGTGTAGGAACCCTGTTCATAGACCCTTTTTAAAAAGGAGAATTTTATCATGTATTTTTTTATGTTGTGAATAAGGTGCACACTGAAAAGGATATTTTACAGTTGAGGAATACATTTTTTTCAGATCTCTTTGGTGTACAAACTATGTAATTTAGTCACGGTATCTAAATGAGCTCAAACCTATTTTGGCATTTTTTAGCCTGGCTGATTATTGGTCTAGCTCTACAGGGAACAATGTGACATTGTTACTACTTTGCGTCTTTCTTTTTTTTTGACAATATCGCTAATCTAGATAAGTGCACCAAAAATGACCACCATGCTTCTTTATTCTAAACATTCCCTTTTGGATTTTATTTTTCTGTAGAAGGATTAGTCTTTCTATTATGTGTTAAGGCTTGGAGAAAAACCCTTTGACAATCTCAGCTGTGCTTCAGCTAACTGCGGGTTAAAAGTCACCCACTGAGGTGAAGGATTTACAAAAAGTCAAAAAGCGTTCCATTGTGTGGCATCAGCTGCATGTGTTTAAGACCTTGCGGCTAAGTTGTTCCTATTGTGCAGAGCAATGTGCCTTGTGACATGGATAGGGCATTGTTGATACTAAGCAGACAGCGCAGAGTGGTGGTGGCACCCACATGGACGGAGCTCAGCGAGGGTTTAGAGATTTAAAATGTGGTCATGAGATGACTAAGGCGGGGGGATTAGACCCTCAGAGATCTGTGCCTCACTCGCTCTGAATTAGAGAAAATGAGAGGTTTAGTGGATGACCGGGCTCTGTTGACATGATGCAGCTGAATACATTATCTGCTCACTGCACTGCATGTTGGTTTACTTTTCAGCTTCCAGTTATGGGTTGTTCGAAAGTAAATGAGAGAGAAAATTGCAGAGATATTATGGTATGCAATTATAGTCTTTTTGAACACTGTAATGATGTATGCACCACTGCCCATTTGTGCTTTTTGTATTTGGTCCAATTTTGGTTGAAGAGAAGATGGAAGTGCACTCTACTGATTTTTATTTGTATCATCCTGACCTTCCCCGTTCTCCAGACATTAGACAATACAGCTGGACCGTAATCACAATACATAAGTACAAGTACTACCCAGAACTTGGAAAATAACAAATTGCCCCCCACCCCAATAATATATACATTTTGACTGTTATCATGTTCTTAAATGTGCATACAATTTGGCACCAATCAGCCTAATTTCCAGCACAATGGTGAACCTCCAGGACATTTTTTCATGCATTTTAATATGGGTTCAAAGGAGAGGAAATTGTTGCTTGATATGTCATTGCTTCTTGTGTCTTATTTTGCACAGAATACTGTTGCTATCACTCACTTTCTTTGTTTGGCAAGTTCTGTTTAAAGTGTGCACTAGATGTCTTATTCAAGTTAAACATTCAAAATAATGTGAAACAGATTATAGCGCTGAGGTTGGCGTGGGTTAAACCATCTTCAGCTGGCAAGGAGGCACTCAGGAAGAGATGCGGTAATTACAGCTCAGTGCGTCTGAAAAGATACTGTTTTATCAAAAGTATGAATAGCAGTACACATTTGTAGTCCATAGATAGTATTTTTTTAGTGTTTGAAAGATGAACAGCAAGTGAGGCTGAGGTGAGAGGTGTCTTCGCTCTACAGAAATCAACATCTGACTCCCTCTTCCAGCTGTCTCTCAAACTTGCAAGACATCTGCATCCTTGGGACCCACTTCCTGCCCTTTGGCTGTTTGACCTTTGTTTATGTCATAAAAAATACCATCTAAAGGAACAGAGACATCAGTGACTAGTTTTATAGTTGTCTTTCTGTGAAAGTTTCTTATTTTGACAAAATGCTGCTCCTTATGGCATGTTCACTTTGTTGTGTTCTGGCAAAAGAAGAGGAGAAAGGGGCTAAGATAGATGGCACCCGATAGCAAATAAGTAAGGATAAACTAAAAGCTTATAGTGACCTAACATATAACTATATATCATGTAGCCACATGCAGTTCAAATATGTACAGCATTCAATACTTAACCAAATAACCTAATGTTGACTCTTGTGGGCTCAGTGGATAACGAGGGAGACGGAAGGAGTAAATGAAGTTGTAGAGAGTCAGGTCACAGGTGACCTGGGGGAGGGGAGTAAGAATAATGTGATTTTTGGAAACTGTGGTAAAATATCACAAGGTAAAGGCCTATCATCCCCATTCAACTAGACGACTCTTTCTCTTTATGCCGAGAGAGGAGGTGTATATGGCTGTAAAATAATATTGCAATATTTCAGGGTATTTTTGCAATGATGACATATCTTGATTATACGAAAAGAGTACTCAGAATATTTTATTATTAATTTTAAGAACATACAGCTGCACCAAAATAATTGTAATAGTTGTATTCTACAACATAAATGCAGTTTGCCTTCAAATATTCTATAAAAACTGAACAAAAATGATCCCTCAGTACATTAGTGTATAAACAACATCGCAGTATATATATATATATATATACATGACAGAGTTGTTTTCTCCACCTGGACCTGTATGAGTTTCTCCTCCATTCTTCTTGCTGTAATTGTGTCACCTAGTGTTGACGATCAGAACCTCCAACCGCACAGACCTGCCTTTATTTTGACAGGCTGCTATGTTACGATGGCTTTGACACCTTCATATATATTTTCTCTTATCGTACCATGAGCGACACGTAGGTTTACATTAAGACAGGCTCCAGACACATTTAGCTGATGACATCAATTCTGTGTGCACACGAGAGAGGAGAGGGAGAGAGCCGCTGACAGTTTACTCTGAGCGCTATGTTGTAAATAGATGCTGAAAAGTTGCTTGTAGCTGGTAGCAATTTTGCTTTCAGCCACACTTGTTGTTGCTATGTGTAACAGTATGACACCAACGAAAACAAGTTGAAATATTGCCAATATCAAAATATGATTTTTTTTCTTAACATTAAAAATTAGAATACTATTATTGTGAAGATTTGATATGATGTGCCCCTAATAAACAGTCACTGACAATCTTATGATTGCCCCAGATTTTTCACACAGAGAGGGAAGGTGAAGATAGGGCAGGCACATCAGTAAGAATGGACACTTTCTTGGAATACATGGAATAATGCAATATAGCATTGAATTTTTTTTTACTTGGCAATACAGTGTTTACCTCTGCATTTAAAAGACCAAGCAGTTTGTGGATTTGTTTTAGTTCTCAATGTCAGTGGTGACAGCTTGAAGGATTACATTCAACATTTATCATTTTAAGTCTGTGACCAAAACAGCTTAACCTTTCCTGTAACATTAAAATCAGTTTTTGTTTATAAAATGCTTTAAAATGGTCCGTTTAGGTTTTGAGTTTCTAAAAATCTCCTGGATAGTTGGGTCGCAGAAAGCATAAGTTAAAAATTGCTGCCCCAGATGTTAAATAAGTGATCATGGCTCTGTAATACAGTGACAAGCCAAAATGTGGAATAATGTGTGACTACAGACCCTCTCTGATGGTAGCTTTAACTCTGGCTTCAATCACAGAACCCATTGGTCCAAATTTCTTGGGCGTTGCACGTGGAAAATCTTGTCTTGTTGCCTACGGATTCTGCATACATATGCATATATCTGTTCATAGAGATAACTTTGGCTGTATTCCTCCAGGTTTGGTGCAGTCATGCTGTGCTACACCGAGCAGTGAATACGTGTGTTCCAACTGTAGCCACACAGCAGAAGATAAGCGGTCCATGCTGTTGTGGTCCTTTTCAGAAACATAGGACAGTTTCCTCCTTTTAACCAAAGCTTTTACTTTAGCTGAACTGGTCAATACATGTGTATCTGCAGTAGTGACCAAAGAGCAAGAGCTGTTTATTAAAGTCACTCTTTTGTAGCTTCTAACCGAATCTCTGGGGTTTGGATTTTTTTTCCACTCTGACATTGCTATTTGTGAGTTATGTGCTACTTCACATTAAAAACTTTTCACTAGAAAACCAGCGGGAGGCTGCCATAATGCAGCTATAGAAAATGCAGCGTATTTGTCACTAAGTTTGCAAAGCTTTGTTAGCAGTGTTTAATAAAAACTGTATGGGGAAATAATTGGCCAGTCAGTTTTAATAATGGCAGGGAGGAAAAAGTAGAAGATCAAACTGCCAGATCGTGACAGTCAGATAATTTGTCTGCGAGAACAGTTATACACAACCTGCTGATATAGTTTTGGATACTGTTCATTAAAGAAGAATTTCATAGATATAAAGAGGGCTCTCACATAAAACTGGGATGTATATGCAGTAAAAAGATGAAAATACTTTTAAAATTGGTACTACACGACCAAAGAAAACAGAAAAAAGATGCTTTTGCTCAAGACGGAGAAGACTTACAGCTAGTACCAGAATGCACTTCGCTGTACCAGACCAAGAAACAATCCAACATTCTGTGACATAATTCAAACGTGACACAATAGCAGCTGGCTGGCAAGTAACAATCTTGTATTACAGTTAAACAGTGAGTTTAAACATGTTTCTGAAAACATCTGGGGTGAGAAACAGATAACTCAGTAGCAGAATCTTAAGTTATTTTTGATGAGCGCTGCTTAATTTGATTGCAGTATAATCGGCCTCCATTTTCACTGTGCAGAAAACAGTTTGGCGCCCACTTCTTGTTTAAAGATGCTCACTGTTTAAGCTAAACATGGCACAAATATTCTGAAAACATTTAAGGCAAGAAATAGACAGTATAGTAACACAATTCTGTTTTTTATTCAGTCTGCACTGCCTAGTTTTACAATTTGATTGTATTTCAGTTCAGGTTTTAGGCAGAAAGAGAGGAGGGTCTGTCCCTAGATCTTCCTCTATACTCTGTGTCTGCAATGGCGGCATAGATGGTGGGCAATACTAAAATGCACAAGTACAGCCTGTAGTTCAAGCAACAACCTGGATAGCCAGTGAAACTCCACTGAATGACATGTTTTGCATCAATTTGCACCATCTGGTGGAGTTTTGCTGGGGCAGGAGGGATATTTAAGCAGTGGTTCGATGGAAGGAATTTTGCCATGGTTCATCAACACACACTACCCACATTGTAAAACTGATAAAAAGCTCGTTAAAAATCAGCAAAGTTTGCCTCTGAAATCACATCTTTAATTTTAATTAATTAAGTCACTATTGCCATTAACTGAGAATACGTCCTTATGTTCCCTGCAGACATTCAACCACCAAAACAACCCTGGGGCGCTCATTTCCTCTTAGTTCCTCTACTCAGAACGAGCATATTTTTGTCTGTGAAAGTACATTGCATAAACAGGTGCACCGGGTTTATCATGTTCAAACCATCTCAGCCCATCACAATAATCATGAGAGCACTTGAGGCCCACATTAAATCTTTCATTTGCTGCTGGCAGCACTGCAAAAGCACATAATGGTGTTTATACATTCTCCCATTAGGGTCAGTGTTTCCAGCCGAAATACCCAGGCTAAACACCCCAACCTTTTTATGTTTGCGCTTTGAATCAGCACCCGTCAGCTTAGCACGCTCCCCCCATAGGGAATATGATAAAATGCACTTGGTAACAGAGGTGGGATGAAGTTATATAATTAGGGGAGCCGAATGAACATCAGCTCCATAATAGCTTTTCATTTCTGTGTCAAGTGCACATTGAGAATACTGTTCGCACTGAGGGCTACTCTTTCTCCCACAGCCTCATGCATACAACGAGCACTCGGTTACGAATCACTCCTCATAAAAAGCAATTACATCATCATACAGAGGAAAGAACCTGCAGTGTTAGTGATTGACAACAAACAAGGACATTTAATTTAATTGCAATGCAATGGGGGTTTACAGCCCATTACCCATACCAGTACAAATACTAGCCATATTGATCATGTTAACCCTTTTAAACCAAGGCTGATTGGTTTCTTTCAAAAGAATATGGGGAAAGGGCCATGTGCAACTTTACAAGACATGGCCCAAGAATTAACGAAAAATTAGTAAAAAAACAAAACAAAACAAAACAGAAAAAAACAAGAAAATAAGTAATATATAAATTAAATAAAGAAAAAAAAGACAAGAAAAAACAAACAAGAAAATGCCCCCCACTGAAATGATTAATTATCAATTATTTTTAAATATATGTATTGATTCTTTTTCTCTGTAATCTAATTTTAAATGTAATATAGTAATTCTGAATATATTTTCCTTTTAACCCCCTCTCCTCCTTTGTCCTTACAATTTTAAGGTCTTTGTCATGTCAACTTTTAACTAATTTCTTGGAATTAGTGGGATGTTTCTTGCCAAGTTGGTCGTTGGTTAAATAGCTTGTGAAAGGCCTCTTAATTCAGCACAAGAAAACTGATGCTGATCCACGTTTCAAATGATTAATACTCATTACTTTTGGTGATTTAAGAAGATAAAGTATTTATGGTCAAATGCATAAAGAGCAAATTAAAAAAAAGAGCAAATTTCTTTAAAAAAACATGGGGAGAAGGCAATGAGAAACTTTTTGCGGGATACTTTTCTAATACTCATCCGCTCTTTTTAAAAATTTTTAGATTATTTTCTTCTCACCTTTTACTTATTTCTTGCAGTTTGTGGGAAATTTCTTGTCCAGTTGGTCATTGCCTTTTTTTCCCTTTGATTTAGAAAGAAATCAAACCAATTTGCTCAGGTTTAAAAGGGTCAAATAGCTTGTGAAAGGCACCGTAGCACAGCAGAAGAAAACTGATGTTGATCCAGGTTTCAAGGGGGTTAAACAGGATAAATTGTACAGTTCTATCAGGATAGGGTCACAGTTGTGCTTTACACAGTTAATTAAGCTTGATTGGCTTTGATATTTACACTGACATGCATTTATAGCTTTTCTTGGGTTTATTGGATCAAGTGCTCTGAATCATAGGTCAAGTTTTTGTTTTGATCACACTGCAATTATCTGGTCTTTACTTTTAAGAGGTTGCAGCTATATTAACACTTCTTTCATTCGGCTGCATGCTGCCTTTTCTGTTTTGATCTGGTTTCATGCAAAGAAAAAACAGTCTGACATTTACATTTGTAGTACAACTTGACAGTAAATTAAACTTTTTTTCCCCCCAAAGATGAATCATTCTTGTAATGACAACAATAATTGGGAAGCCCCACATAATATGTTATGTTGATATATTGCTTTGCTCTAGTTCAGTTTCTGGTTGTGTTCCTTCCCTCATGAAGCATTAAGTTCAAATTAAAATAGTCAGTAAACAACATTTTGAGAAGGCCTTCCCGAATTTGTCATACTGTAATGAATGATGCACTGGCTGAGACAGTTTGAAGAATTTGCATATCGAAAAGGCTTTGCACATTTTGGAAAAAAGTGCATTACCTATTGCCTTTGACATGTATACATGACATTTGTGTGATTTAAAGGGGAACTGCATCCATTTTCATTATTCATACATAAAGTATCATTCCTATGGTCTAAGACCATCAAAAAATAATGGTAAATATGAACAACTCTCTCCCAGAACACAGCACTACAATAAAATAAAGGTCATTTTGCAATGAAAGAGAAAAACTCTCTGTGGGTTCACAAAATCAGGCTCCCTGTCATTGTCTGTAGAGCAGCTCCAAACTTTATACCCGATGACATAACCACTCTGAGACTTACTTCTCTGATTTCTGGCTTTGGGAAATGGAGAGAGTGGCTCATATTCTAAAATATAGATTGAACTTTAATAGGCCATGCAAATAACACACTGGAATTGTTCTGTATTTCAGGTGGTGTTTTCCCATGAAACAGCTTCACAAATCTGCAATGACACCTGCTTATATCAAATATATTTCAAGCTGTTTATGTATTTATTAACTTACTACTTGCATCTACATTGATTGATCACCTCTTAGACTGTCTGCAAATTGCAGATTCCCCCCCACTATTTATGGTGGGCTGAGAAATAAAATCAACAAATCAATAGGCACTGTTGATTTCTTCCCATAGATCTGACATAAAAAACATTTTGTTCAGTAAATGTCTGCTGTCCATCAGCCTGATGAAGGCAGTTTGGCTGCTGTCCCCTTCAGTTACCCAAGAATGCTGCTGACAAACGGCTGCTTCTGTGGACAGCGACGCTAAGTGCAGGTTGGAGCCAATGTGGATTGAAATCACTCCCTCTGTTCTTTGTCAGCATCTGTTGACACTCACTTCTGTTATGAGTTTAGCATTTGAGTTGTGGCTTTTTGTTTTTTGAATTTGGATATGCAGTTCATTTGAAACTTCTCAGCCAGCGTAGAAAGATCAGGGTAGGCTATACTAACGCAGGGAGCAATCACTCAGGCTGAAAGCAGTCTGATATCTGTTAGGCGTACTTTTGTCAGAGTTCTGAGGGTTCCAGGAAAACCTGGAAAAGTCTAAGAATTTCACAATCACATTGTACAGTCCTTAAAAAGTCATGAAATCAGTAAAAATATTATTTGAAAGCTTTGGAATTTTGTAATGTGTAATGAAATGAATACAGTCATCTCCCATGGATAACCTTCCGTGTAACTGCAAATTTATTTTCTAAAGCTGTCGACATAGCGTACCTGTAATATATGTATGTTTCTTGGTTTTCTCCCTGCTTTCCGTCTTTCCCCTCATGTATGCTAGCTCGCTGACATTATGTGTACAGAGGGTTTGAATCTGATATGTTTTTAAAAATTGAAAAATGATTATTGGTCCTTGAAAAATCATGGAGAGTTTTGAAATTTTGTTCATGAAAATGTGTGGGAAAATTGTTTTGTGCCAAAAGATACATCATCAACTGTAATGGAAGTATTACTGACGTTTGGGTGTAGGAAAATGTAAATTTTGGGGTATTTACTGTTAAATACGTGTGTATCGTGGCATGGAAAATGGAAAAATTAATGAAGTGTAAAATCCATTTTTCAATTCACTGTGACTTTATGTGCAAATTACTAAGCTGTTTCCTAAACGGTAAAAAAGTGAGCCCTCCTCTTAAAGGCAACCAAATCGTTTATGTCTGCCATCCTTTTAGTTTTGTTTCACTTCGTTAAACATAACTAACCAGGAGGATTAGTAAACGTAGGCATGGTGCAGTCTACCAATGTCAAGTCCAGTTTAAATATTAAGTTCTCATACTAAACTTAACGTTTCCTTGTGCAGCTGAAATTGTTGGGGAGTGTAAAGGGAGTGTCTGGCCCAGCAGTGCAAAGCATGAGTTACAGTGTCCTCTCAAAAGTCTCCTTGTCTCAGTGATCAGATACCTTATGGCAGTCGTTTAATAGATTGTCTCAGTATCTGTGAACTGCAGAGTGATAAGGCTTCAGCAGCAGCTGCTTGCCTGGATATTTAGCCTGCTTTCTGCTTGGTATTTGAATGCTATCTCTAACTGGGTGTGAGCCATGAGCAGGCCGGTTTGTTAGCCAGGGCTAATCACTCCCGTCATTAGAGCACCGAGGCTCCCTCTCTACCACTGATTACATCTCACTGTCTGTAATGAATAGCTCTGCACTGGTCTAGTACACCAAACCAAACTGACTTAACATTTGGTCTGTTTATTAATCATCCTGTTTACTTTTTGTGTAATTTGGTGCACGTGTGTCTGTGTATGACTTTGCTTAAAGAGGCATCAGGCTGGTTTACGTTACCTAGTCTTAAGTTGCACACTGGAGTTGAGCAGCTGGTGTTACATTACTGTTACAGATATCTAATGGGCTTGAATTTGCTTACTGTTGCCAAGTTGAGATTAACTTACAGGCTGAGGAAAGACATGGCTCACCTGTGATGTCACCTATTGAGACTATTTAGTCATTTACTGTATCAACTGTCTCACTGCGTGGCTGTTTTATAAGACCACAACTCCCCATTTCTGATTTAGTATCTCACCACTCTGTGTTTCCATGCTCTGCATTAGGGACGACTGCAGCTGCGCTCTGCAAGACACTGAAGCCCAAATTGATCCCAACGGTCAGCACGGTAGCTCACTGCCGTTGGTGTGTGTCTAAATGTATAAATGAGAGGCAAATTGTAAAGCACTGTACAAGTGCAGCAGTTTACCATTTAGGCACTAATCATACATAAGCTGAGTTAAAGCTGCACCATGCAATTTTGTGTGTTAGTGCTTTAACGAATTTTTTTATATTCTGTGCATGCAAAAATAGCAAAAAGTTGTCCTGTTTTGGCTCCTTGAATGTAGGGATTTGCTAATTTTTTGTGTTGTATATCATTGTAAACTGATTATCTTTGGGGTTGTTTTTGACTATTGGTTGGACAAGAAGAACAATTTTGATGGCATCACATCAAATTCTTGAAAACTCATGAGATGCATGCACCATCATTTTAAAGGTGCTACAGGTGTTTCTATTTTTTTTTCTCGACCCTATTTTATCAATGACCGAAACACCTCTCTGTACCATAAACTGCAGCTTCCAAAATGATTATTTAGTGGAATCAGCATCTCTTTGAAACAGTTTTAACAAAGTCAACATTATAACCTTCATGAAGGTACAATTTATTGCAGGACTGTTGCATTGGATTGTAATTGTTGTAGCTTGGTGCAATGAATAACCAGAGTGCATTGCATGCATATTTACTATGGTTTCAGTGGATGAAGAGTCTTAAAGTTTAAAGCAGTGGCAATACACTAGCACACAAGCTTTTATTTTCCAGGGTTACAATGTAGTTTTTTTTTTTAATTATTGATGGATATGTCCATTATTTGTCTACATAATGTCAGAAAATAGTGACAAATGCTCATTACAGTTTTACAGAGTCCAAGGTGGTCTTGTTTAGCCTGACCAACAGTCCAAAACCCAAAGATGTTCATTTTACACATACCCTTACTGGAGAAGCTGGAATTAGATCAAACAGTTTTACTATCTTTTTTACTATTCTAAAATTAAAATCTAATCTAATCTTCAGTTCAAAAAGATGTTTGTAAACGATGGTTGTTTAAAATGTTATAAAATATTAAAATTAAAATATTAAAAATATTTACGAAAATCATTATGTAATTCCGTGACGGATTGTATTTACAGTATAAAATGAGAACAACCTCAAATACAAACCTCATAAAGGCAAGATAGCCAAACATTTTGTAGTAATTATACATTGGACAATAGTGTTTTCGTAAATTTTGCCTGAATGACACAGAGTGACAACTTCAGTGACTAGAAGCTATATGATGCTGCATTAGTAAATGGCACAATAACACTCATGGTTAACAATCTAGCTGTCACTTATTGTTATTTAAGTACTGTCTTTCCTGTATTCCTTTTGTGATATTTAGATGCATGAATACACAATAACAAAACCAAATCCATATAATTACATTTAGGATGTAATGACTTGTTGAAAGAGAAAGAGATAACGTTACAGTGTGTCTGCTGCATCGGTACTGCTTTTATGAGTCACACCCACATGTTGATCAGCAAAGTCACATCATGTCTTACAAAAAATACATCATACGTATTATATAAGCATACTTAACCCAAAATAAAACATCTGTTGGAGAAGGAAACTTATTTTCTCCAGGATATCTTGAGTTACACGCAGCCTCTTTTCTCTGGCACCAACTCAGTCAGTCTGGACAGGAGAGAGTCTGCATGAATGCATTTTCTAATGGGAGAAATATGTGTTACATGCATGGACACTGCATGCAAAGGTTAGTGGAAAGTGAGTGTCCTGGGAGTGCTGGCAGCGTTGACAAACGTGGGGATGAGACATTTTTACATAAAATGTTTCTCAGAAGGCTGACATTAATCGTCAATTTGCTGTATTAGCAGATCCGAGCTGGAGCCAGCATGCATTCTGCAAAAGTCAGAACTATATTACACACGCACACACACACACACACACACACGCATGTATGCACACACACACAATGGGAAGTTTGTTTCCACATTACCAGAGCTGCAGCTCTTTGGCAAACAACAAAACATACAAACTACACACAGAAAGGATAAGTCGTCATGCTGTTTTGAAAGAGTGCTGAGCCCCTATGCCATTTCTCTCATTCATTTCACACCATTTTATTGTTCCAATGTGTTATTCTCTTTTCTAATTAGTCAGTATCAGTCTATTAAAGCATTTTCATCTATTGTATTGTCGGTGCAAAGCACAATTCATTGTTTGTTTTATTGTTCCCTATGTTCCTGCAAAAGTGCAAAGAGTGTTTGTTGGCTGTGGATGTTTTAAATATGAATATGACAGGACAGTCTGCTGCTATTATGATGCTAATGGGGATGTAATAAGGTTGTAAACATCGTGATTAAACAAATAATCCTTGTGTTGCAGTTAGTTTGAGCACTCTGGCATTATGGGTAAAATAGCACCCACTGATAACTAATTTATGAAGCCATGTGCTGCTGGCATCTCCCAGGTTTTATGACTTACATCTTGGTATAATTTACAGCGCTTTGTTTTTTTCATTTGGTCACTTGATCGATCGGATGACATGGCTCTACGCTGTAAATATGGATGGGAGGAGCCACTTAAGATGCAATCTGGTGCTTTTGTTACACTGATGAGTCCGCAGTTTTCATTACCTGCACTGAGGGGAGGAGGCTGATATGAGATTGATGAGGGCGTCAGATCTCTTGAGAAATGACTGTTCTCTGTAGTTAGTTTGCACATTAGGCACTTTGTTGCTGAATGTTCTGCTCAGTTGAGGTTTCCAAGGAATCCAGTGTCTCCAACTGCTTTCCACATCATGGATGAGCTTATTTATCGGTTGGGTAATATTGCAGTTGTGTTTTGCACATTAACCACAAGGTTAGCAGGACATGCTCAGGTCCTTATTCTTTTCATTATAATTTGTCAAATCTTTTAAGCAGGAATAATGATTTAGTAAGACTTGACAAGAAGAACTCTTCCTGGATGTGATGCAAATTAGCAAACATCAGAATATTTCAGTTTTTAACAATGAAAATGACCTAATCTGCTCCATGCCTCATCAAACAGGCTAGGGGACATGTCACTTGGTTGAAAAACCACTCTCCCTGGATCTATTTTTGCAAAACTTTGCACTACCTCGATCCAACCACTGCAACAGCAAGCTGTTCCTTAGGCGCAATCAGTGCTTAATATACTCCCTGAATATTGTTGTCATTTATGTTCAAATTTATGTAGTAGGATACAACCCCTAGAGTCCTGCCATCTCATTTTTGAGGGAGTCCTACCAGTTATATAAATCATTATAAAACAACAGAGAAACAACATAATAAAAAATAATAATAATAATAAAAATACAAGTCTGTGTACAGCAATATATGGACAGACAACTTACAAAAGTAAACACACAGCAAAAAAGAGAGAAGGGAAAAAATTGAAAAGAACACAAACTAAATTTGGGATTTGGCATTTGGCATATGCCGATATGTAACAACTTGTTTGGCTGATAACTATTGTAGATATCGATATTTCCTCTTTTTTTCTTCACCCTAATTTTAGAAATCATCAAGTCTCTTCTGTCATGGAATTAACATTATATTATGCACACTCTTATCGTGATGCCCCACCTGCAGATGAAAACATAAAATGAAGTCTTTTAGAATATGAATTTCTCATTTATTGTGCAAAATAAGAAAAATAATTTGGGTTGATATTTCAATTTAAAGCCACTATTGGCCGATACCAATGACATGCTGATATTATTGCATCCCAATAACAAATGCAATTCATGTCAAAGTAAGAAGACAGAGCATGCTTATAGATACCAAGTGTTGAAGTCGACAGTGACTTATCTAGGCAATTTTTTGCACTCCATCGGCCAGAGTTTTCTTGCTTGCTCTATATTAGGAAGAGGTATAATTCAGTATTTTCTTTTATTTACTTTAAGAGGAATCATATTGTGTTGGCACAATCTTATCTCGATGTTATTTGACATCTCATGTCTAAAGCAATGATTTGGAACAAACTGTGATTAAAAGACATGAACATATGAAGACTCTGTTCTCTTGTAATACATAACAGTCTAACACAGCTCTTAGCTTTAAGCATCAGTTTGATTATTTGATGTGATTTCCAAACACTTGCGGTATTAATGATGGATATCTATTGGTAAATATCCAGGTAAATACTTTACAATGATTTCAACCACAGAGCCCAGCTCTATTATTTAGACTGCATTGAAATATGTAACAGTCAAGATAAGAGATTGTTGGAGTGGTACATCAGTCAGATTATGCCAGTGAATTGTGGCTCTTCTGCCACTAGTCTGTTTTGTTCTGCTACAGTGGTTGACTGCACTGTTACATATTTAAGAGACAATAGTGTGACCCACTCAAAAATGCTCTGCTGTCAGTTATCAAAGAGAAGCAGCCTCCACACCTCCACAAAACAGCTGGAAAACAGCAGCGAGGTGTTATTACTAGGTCATTACTCTCTTCCACACCCTGTAGAACTGAATGCACTTATTTTGAGATAATAACAGACAAAACAATTCATGGGGATAAAGCAGCAGGACGAGATTTCAAGCAGTCTTTACATGAAAGGAATATTTCGTTGCTTATTATGGAGAGGTCCAAGCTGTGCATGTTAGACTTTTTTGTTTATGTTAGAAAATGTCTCTACACTGTGTGCGAGTTCTTCAGCATTTAGCTTAATTATTTTGTAAGTATTGATTTCAAAGACAGATCTGTCAATTGAAAAATAACTTGAAATTGACTTTAAAATTAGATGCCTCCAAAAAAGGACACTATAAAGTTCTATAGGCAGACACATAATTATTTCTCAGTTAAGTCATCCAGCACGGTGAGTCAAAGCCATTTTTTTCACCTCAGACTATAATAGCACTGCTGCCAGCAGGAAAACGGGCATGAGGAGGGAATCCAGCAGTCATGGTGCTCTGCCGCTCAGATGGCATCCTTCTGTATGATGACACATCGGGCGGAACACCTTGACAAACACAGCAGATAACAACTCTTCTTTTTATTAGTCTACTAGATCACAGTTTGATGAATTGGAAGACTGAAGTTTCTGCCTTTGAGTACTTTTCATCCATTCTTCTTAATTGCTCCAAACACTGAATTAACAGAGCACAGCAGTGAAAAAGACTTTGTAACATTTTCTTAACTTGTAATATAACTCCCTAGATAACAAATGTATTTCTGGATATTGGTATTGATGTGATTATAATATGAGAAAGTCATTTGCAGTTTGTCCAGTCTAGCCTGGGAACCAGATAAATCTGCGAGTTCACTTGTTTTTTGCTTTGGCACATAATAATTTCCAGCCAACCTGGCCTTGCCCAGGCCAATCACAACCATTTGTCTAATATGTGTGTTTCACATGACGAATGACAACTTGTGGAGCCTTCATGCTTTATGCAAAATGCGGGCACACTATGGCGAGCTTCCCCTTTCATGCTTTATCGGTCTTGTTAAATAAAGACATAAAAGCCCCCAAAAATAATCTTAAAAAAACAAGAAATCAAAAATGAGAGAGTTTTCAAACTTAAGCCATTGCACGCAAAGTCCATATTTTTTTGCCTCCACATCAGCTAAAGTGTTTTTTGATTGTCCGTCCATCCGTCTGATTGTCTGTCCGTCCCTCTCGTTCAGTCTTGTGAACACAATATCTCTCGAGAGCCTTGAGGGAATTTCTTAACATTTGACACAAATATTCACTTGGACTCAATGATGAACTTATTAGATTTTGATGTTCAAAGGTCAAGGTCACTGTGATCTTGCGTCCATCTTATTTTGACTGTGCCATTAATGAAATGATCATTACTCATGTCCACTTGCTTAGGAGAAGTGTATTATTAATAATTATATGTTTCCTGCTGTTGGTACCTTGCATGGCCTTAAAGAGTTAACAAGAAGTTAGGATTGCTGTTATCGAGACATCTCTGACAGTCTGTCAACACCAAAGCTCCTGAACAGGAAGAGGTGGAAAAAGAACTCGATGCCAGATGAGAGGCGATCGAAGGAACACAGACAGAGGAAGAAAGAGAGAGACAAGCTGTTTTTTTTTTTCTTCCACGGAGCGCAAAACCCCTGCACTTAGGGGATAAAGAACTGCATCTTGACTCTCGGTGTAATCCATAACTGTGATTGCTTCATTCACCTCTCCCCACTCTACCTTAAACACTGTCTGCTCTGTCTTGTCCGCCCCCTGCATTGTAAGTTTAATCACTTTCCCCCCTTCAACACAGAAATGTGATGGCAGAGATACTGTATAATCATATAGGCAAGCATTTTTATTCTGCAGAAACACTTAACGTGGAGGGAGGATTGTAGTAGCAAAATATGCATTATGATAGAGCAGAGTGTAATTGAACTGCTACACTTCATGATAGCATGGTATTGTTGCTGAAAATACTGATATCCGTTCATGATGTGACTCATGAGCCGCTCTGAGAGGACTGTGTGGGACACGGAGCACTGGAGCCATTTTTCTCTCAGCACTTGGTCAGCAATCTCTCCATTTTCCCTGTTCATTAAGTTTGAAGGAACATCGTTGTTAGCCTATGTAAATGAGACACAGCGTTCCCATGTCAACCAAGAGGAGATTTGGAAGAAGCTGTGGAAAGAAATGACTTCCCTCTTCAGGGTGGCAGGCTGTGCAGGTCTGAGTTTTCTCATGTGAAAGGGATCAAAGCCATCTTACTCAGCCCTCTTAAGAAAGATAGATGTACGAATGTGGGAAATCAAATCTGCTTCAAAAGGGAACACCACTGGGAGTAGGAGAGATGAGAAGGCAGTGAGAGAATAGGAAACCAGTGTGAAATCGCTCTTGTTGCACTGTAAGAGAAGAGAACACAGCTGTCTCCTGCTGTACACAGACTGTTCGTTCAAGATGTCTGCTGTTTTGGTGTGTTGGGTTCACTGGCGGAGAATTTGTTTGGGTGTTTACGTCTGCACGGATTTGTAAGAAAGCAAGTAAATGCATACTGTACAATGTGTGTGAAAGAGAAAGAGAGGGGAATCACTGATAAATGAAGAAATGCTGATAGTATGAGTCACAGATTTTTGATTTTGTCAAACACGCTTTGATATGATAGTGTTGATGCTTGTGAGTCCTCTCCCGTCCCTTTAGCATATGCTATGAAAGCTGATTTCACAGCTTATCGCCTGCTCTGAGAATAAGCCCTGTGAGGAAGGTGTGACTTCAAATAGCTCAGACAGACAGAAGCTAAGAAACCCCTCTATTCCTCTTACTGACACCTCGCTTTCCTCCAGCTCACAGTGGAGGCTGTGTGCTACGGATTTGTGTGTGCAACGCATGAAAAAGCCCAACATACAATCTGCACCTACCTGCTTTGCTTGTGATTTCCACTAGAGCCTGAATAGTAGTATTTACTATAAATCCTGTCTGTCATGTGGATTGAGGCGCCATCATAATGTATGGGGCTGATACAGTACAATGTCTGTGCTGCAGTTTGCTCTGACTGATCCTTTGTACTGGTGGCTTGTGCATTTGTTGACACAAGGTAATAACTTCTGACGAGGATGTTTTCTTTGTGCAGTATTTAAATTCCACCTGATATGTATTCCTTTATGTGTGTGTAAAACGTAAACACACTGTAGAAAGGTACTTTAAAAAGTTTGTCGCGGGTTACTTTGACCATGGGGTCGTTTAGAGCTGCAACGATTTGTCAACCAATTTATTAATTGATAGACAGAAAAATAATGACCAACTATTTGAATGATAGATTAATCATTAAAGTAACAAGGTTCCTGCTAGAGCCTGACTGATAATGGCTTTTTGGGGCAGATGCCGATATAAATAAAATTATGCAATGCAAATACTTGTGAAAAAGATAATGATGGCAGGATATTTTACATTTTAACAATAACCTTTATTGTGAAAAATGACATCAATGCACTGAAACAGAAAACTTCATAAAGAATGTCATAATTATAAGTTACTCTAAATATTTGTTTCTGAATTATGGTCTGCGAAAAAAAGCTTTTCATGTTGATCACACGGAACAACAAACAAACCGTTATTGATACTGTGAGGGGCCAATATTGGTAGATAAAATTGGCTGCCAGATATATCGGTCTAGCTCTAGTTCTTGCATCCCTGAAATTTGTGGAAAAGTTAAGAAATTAGAAAAAAAGATCAGGCCTGGAAATGGGTTGGAACTAAACAAATGTTTTGGAGAAGTTTTGATTTTACATTGTTTTATAGTCATAAAGATCCCAAAACATGTCTAACATTAGAGTTAAATATTGTTCTTGTATTACTCATTAAAATCTAGTGCTTTACTGCATGTACGTTAAAATGTCACTAGCATTGCTTGATGCATATTGATGGGACCCCTCTTCCATCATTACCCAGGGTGTGCACCCTTGTGGGCTAAAGACAGACGCTGTCACATTGGGAGCAAAAAGTGAAAATGCTAAAAAAGCTGTTACATAGCAGGTTAAGACTTTACAGGTACCTGTATGTTTTGGTCTGGTGTATTGGCCTGTGCAGATAGTTGTTGGCAGGAATGTCTACAAAGTGAGTAAGCAGGTGTGCATCCACAAATACCTGGGAAATGCACATTTAACACTGCATGGCTGTTTCTCCATCTAGGCCTGCCTATTTAAACTACTTAAAAGAAGTCTCGGAAACAGGTTAATGGAAAAGTTATGGAAGCTTTTTGAAAATTCATTTGCGGAAATGTGTGAGAACCCTGTCATAATATTTTTAAGATGATGCTGTTTTCAGCGTTAATTACACAGATTTCCCAGCTTTTCTATGTTTTATATCATAGTAAATCACAGTGAATATCTTTGGGTTTTGGAAACACGACATTCAAAGACATAACCTTGGACTTTTTGAAACTGTTTCACTATTTTTTTGACATTTCCTAAACCAAATGATTGATCCCTTAATTGAGAAATTAATCTGCAGATTAATCAGTAATGAAAATTATGATTATTTGATTATTTTTATTCACCCTGTATGATCTGTGACAAAAAAAGCACTTTAACACAATGCAAAGACTACAACCAAAAGCCAACCAGCACATAGCTCTAAAGCTGCATCAGAGGAAATAACAGCTCATACCAGCTAGTGTTGGGAGTTTTATTCATCATTCAAAAGGGAAACCAGAATAGGAAGGATTCAAGACACCAGGTGAATGCTCCGGTGAACAATAACAAAGAGAACAAACAATTATGAACTGTTTCCGTTACAAAGCTTAACTACTATGAAATATTAACTTATATAATAATTTTTTCCCCCTCCCACGCCCTCTTGATTTTGGGTGTTTGTTTGCTTTCCTCACTTCCATTTCTAATGTTATGTATACTGAGCTAAACTGCAAATCAGATTGATTTCATTCACCGATGGCCATCGCCAGCTCCAACACTAATTCAACATGCTTAGTCAGATGAAAAACAAGCAACAAGAGCCTACCAGCGCCAACAGATGTCCACTGATGGCCTGACATTGACCAAGGGCTGACCATCAGCTTGGTGTGTCAGGGCCTTCAGGGTTACATAAGGGGAAAATGAGCATTACTTGCTTTGAATTCTCCAAGGAATTGTCAGTACAGATTTCACCTGGAATAAATTATCAATAAGTTAGAAATTGTTGCAGTTCTATTCAAATCTGCATGTTTGATAGATCAAAGTATTGTTACATTTCAGAAAATCCAGTCGATTAGAATTAGAGTAATCCAAAAGCAACTGCACACATTCAGATTGATTCAGGTAATCCAGTGGATTATGTTATTTACTGTTAACAAAATTGGATTGCGAGATTACTCCGTTCTTGGAAAATATTAACCTAATGATAATGCTGTGGGTGACTGTGCATGTGTGCGTTGCGTGTGTTTCGGTCACAGCTTAGCATGCGAGGCCTGGAAGGTTTGCTGAGACATGAATGAAAAATCCTCTCTCCTTTTTTCTTTTTTTTTATGTCCAGGTGGGCAGGCAATAAGGCTTGACAGAAGATGCGACGGGGGTGGTGGCTTGTCAGATGGCTGGGGACAGGAATGGCAATCCTCTCTTTGCTAACCCACAGCTGGGGCCAGGACACAGAAGGTATGAGCAGCCAGCACTGAGGCCAGCACCCACAGGCCTTCCCTTTTTCAGTTAACTATAGCTGCACTGCCAAGAGGAAACTGGTAATGTGGAAAAGGCAATGTTTCTTTTCACTGTCAAAGGACCAGTATGGTGTAAAAGCCTTTGTACAACAGCATAACACTGTTGTTTCTGATAAATTATGTGCCAAGCTGAAGTGTGGACCACTTGAAGAATTTCACAAACTCTTGCTAAATGGACTGGAAGTAAAACTCCAAATGATTTTCTAGCTTGAAGGTCTTTACTTGCAAAGTACGGTTATACATTTTGTATTTATTCCCAGGGCATATTTTATATTCTACGTCTATAAAGAGTTTCCTGCTATTTAACACTGTGTGGTGTAAATGCTGTCTGAAAAATCACACACAGAAATATTTACTGCCATCCACTAACCTGTGTAGATCTGTTATCGCAAAAGATCATGGATGGATTACTGAACGGGCCTAACACGCACAGGCCCAAGGGAACATAGTGTCAGGGGCCCCTCTGGCCTTCACTTGCAAAATGTCACTTAAATTCACACGTACTGACCAGGAAGAAAATTACAATGACCACAAACAGACACAAAAAGGCCACATAGAGATGCAGAGGACCTGCAGAGAGAAACAAAATACTTACAAAATGGGCAAAACAACACAAAGACAAAAAAGTTGCTCGAAGTGGCTACAAAGAGATCCAAATTGACTTCAAAGAGGTGCAAAACAGCCACAAGGAGACAAAAAAAGTTTTGAAAGTAACACAAAATTGCTAACAAGAGATACAATGTGACTACAAAGAGATAGGAAATGACTAAAAGACACAAATGTATCTCAAGGAGACCCACATGACAAAAAAGAGATACAAAACCACTATAAAGTCTGTGTCTTTCTCCTACGTAGGAAAGGTGGTGGGGCCCTTTGCTTATGTGTGCCCAGCTGCCCCACAGTCTAACAATCAGCCCATGCTATTGAAGCATGTTGTGTTGATGGATGTTAAGGATTCTTGTTTTTCATCACAGTCCAAATATGTGATCTTGCTTAAAGGTCTAGTGTGTAGGATTTAGTGGGATCTAGCAATAAGGTGGCCGAGCTGAAACTTCTCCCGTGTGTTCAGCATTCAGGATAGCTCATTCTAAGGTAACCAAAACACAACGATTCTTATTTTCAGATGATTTATACACTAATCAAAATATAGCTATGATTATTACGTTCATTTTCTGCAAATACATGCTCCTAAATCCTACACACTGGACCGCTAAGTCAACTCAAGAAAAGTTTGAAACGTTGCTCTCAGGTGAGCTCTGAAGGCCGTGCAGTATGTTTCTGTACAAATGAGTTTGCTTTTTAGAGTATTCTTCCCATCCTCTCAAATTTACATAATGCTTTTTTTTTTTCAAAAGACATTAGTTAAAGAGAGGGCGTAAATCCAGCTTTCTTCCTGCACAGTTCACTGATTGTGCTAAGAGGATTCTCCTTGTACTTTCATGTTTAAGTTCCCACATTACTGAGGGAATCTTAGCATTTATAGTCTCAACTCACTGACTTTGTAGCAGATGCCAGTTAAAAGTGAATTTCAGCTGTATGAGATTGGCAGTTCTTTAAAGATAGCACTGAGGGGAAGCTGCACATGCACAGAGACTCGTGTCTCTTCCCCCCCGTGTGGCAATATTGCACATAATTCAGGTCAATTTTAAGATCCCAATGTGGTTTCCCTCTTTCTTTTCATCCCTTTTCTGCTTCCCAGCCTTCCTTGACAAGCTCGCTGATGTTAAAAGCATGTTCAGATAAGAATATAATCTTTGCTTACTGTCATTTGAATTAAGATTTTATTTGGAGAGGTTTCCTTCATGGGTTTGTGTGATATTTTAGTCGAGAGATGACTCGCTTTCTGACTGACTGATCCTCTGAAGGTGAACGAGTGCCTTGTGGTTTCCTTTTTGGATAAAGTGTCCCTCCCAGGCTCTGACCGCATTAATAGATAAGTGTTGTTGTGTGGACGGTGGAAGTCATTGACCCAAAACATAACAGCTGTGGATCTCAAGAACATCCCTGTGGAATATGGGTTTGTTAGTAATTTCCTTTACAGCTTGTGAGGGCATTGGTATACTGAGGCATTATTTATTTTGTGTACCAAAGCTTAATATGCAGTTGCTTGACATAATTATTACAGTACTTGTTTTATACATTTATGATGTTTTCTGTTCAATGAAAACACATCTTTACATGGTCTGTTTTGCAGTTCAGAGAGCGAGATGCCTCCTTACTTCTTCCTTTGTATGTAAAACCGATTCAATTTCCTTAAAGTTCTGATTAATATGGCTTATTCGCTTTGCTAGTTGCATTTTAAGGTAAAATATCAGTAGGTGATTTGAGGGGAATTAGGGTTAGTGAATTTTCACTTCCTAGCAAAGCAAAGGCATGACCTGACCTACTCTTCCTCTGATTGGCTAGGTCTCGTTGTCTTTGTTGGTTGGGTTGTTTCGGTTCAGACAAGAGGAGTCGGATTTGGTAGTGTTAGGGTAAAAATGCCAGGAAAAGCATGTCAAAGGCAGATAATACCAAGTGTGGCTGGACTTTGCTAACATAGGAAACGCAAATTTGCAAGTGGGTGACAGCATCCCTCTTATTTGCAAAATGACCCGAATGTTGTCCTTGTTTAACTGCCATCCCACTCCAAGCCCTGGGTCCAGAACGAGATGCCATATCATCCGAACTCAGACCTTTAACCAAAAAATATTGAGATCTATTGAATTTTGATGCCGCGTTTAACTAGTGCAACATTGGTAGCACTTGATTTTGCGGAGCAGGAAACTGACATACTGATTGCATGTGTTTAATCGTCTCACATGATGCTACTCAGCCAATCAAATCTGTGCATTCCGATTCCTACTTATCTTCTCTTTTGAATATGAAATATGAAAATTTTATATATATGTTTTGTTTTGTTTTTTGTCATTTTCTTGTGTTTGTAGGACATTTCATCTTGGCAGCATTACATTTCTTACAAAACATCTATTATTAGTGTAAGTGTAAACAGGGTTGTTAAATCAGTTTGTCTTTTTAACTTTGGGCTGTTTTCCAGAATGAAACAAACAATAAACTCATTCTCATTCATGCTACTACTGCTCTTCACAGCTAACAGCTTTCTTTTTTTTATTTCCTTTTAGCTCAACATGCATGCCTTAATGATGCAAATGCTGGGAGGATAAGGCTTTTAAAGCAACTCTGTTACTTGAGACGGCACAATGCTTTTCAAATTACGCCACATTTATATCCTTCTCATGGATTATCATTGATCTATACCATCAAATGGTTTCCATTCTGATATGATCAGACACTGTCCTGATATTGTCTTGTGAGTGTGTCATGATGGCTGGGTTTCATTGTGCTGATTGTAGTTGTGGCTGCAGCCTGTAATTTCACTGGTTGCAGACAGAAATAATTACGAAGGGGGGCAGCTAGGAATTAGTGATCGTTCCCCTGCATGCAAATGAGCTGTGATTGGATCAGAGTCTGCCAGCGAAAGACCCACAGTGTCATAGTTGTAATGAGGGAGCAGAGGGTGAGACTGAAAATATCAGAGTGAAGGGTGAGGGCAAATGTGGAGGACACTGTCTTCCTTCGCCGAGCTATGTCACCCAGGAACGAACTTGGGTTTGAGGAGGGATTTTCACCTCCCTCAACGCCACATCGCTCATCTTCTCACTCATAAATCTCCCTGCTCTGCTCACCTCAAGGCGCCCTTGGCTTTTGGATCTGTCATCTTGTTTGTCTGTCTGTCTATCAAATAAAAAAAAGCAGCCAGGCATTTATTTTTCATGGCACTGAGCTGCGAAGTGATACATACAGCAGTGGATGTCACAGTGTCTCTCAAGTCCTTATTCAATTAGCAGAGGGACAGTATGAAGCTCTCACTGCTAATTAATGTGAAAGTGGACACAATGTGAGAGAATAGAGTTGACCTTGACAAACATTTGGGTTTCATCAACTAATCAATTAGTTGATTTAATTGAAAAAGCGTGTTATTATCCATCCTTGGGCGAATACAGTGATCTCTTGAAATATACTCTTAGGTAAAGCACAGAACGTATTTATGCATACTGTGTGTCAGTTTCCAGTAATATAATATAATATAATAGCTCACTCAACATGTAAAATAACACAGTGAAAACAACCATTCATTTCTGTATCTTTTAGACAACTATGACCGTTGGTCTCAAGTAATAGGGGGCAGCCATTAGGAAAAATCATGGACTCTAATTTGTGTGTTTCTCCACCCATGCTCCCTCAGTATTTTCCCCCTTAAGTACTTTTCTTAACACCTTTACTGCTTTCATTTTTCATTAATAATCCTCCCCTCCGTGTGTCATGTGTTCATGTCCTCCTCCTTGCCTGGCATCATCTGACTGCAACTCCTCTGTTCAGTTGTCTTTCTCAACAGAGATTAATTTTTGAAAACTTATCAAAAAAAGGTAGTGGTGTGCTGGGGGACTGTCTTTGTCATATAAACTCAAGAAAAAACACAGGTGCACTTGAAGAATGCTTCAACACGTGCAGAAAAAAATAAGGCATTCATGCGTGTACAGAAACAAATGCATTTTAATTAGGTTAAAAATTGCATTTTATGCTTGTTTAGTTACTTCCCATTCCTGCAAAATCTTTTTTTTAAATGCTTGGGGACGCGTGTCATGTTCTACATGGCCTCTTATTGTGATCCACCACTGTCATCCAAATTAACTAACTTTAAAATCAGGATATGGTGACACCCAGGACCAAGTTTATTAACTGTTTGCTTGGTACTTGTTCCCTTTTTGCACCCCGATGAAAACCAAGTGTCGAAACCCGTCTGTGTTTTTGTGCAAATAGCCATGCTCTGAATAGAGGCTTTGTAACCTAATTCAGCTGCATTTGTCCCTGCTCTATGCATGAGTGCCTGAAGTTTGTTTTCCTTTCCCAGAGATCAATTTTTGACAGCACATGTGTAACAGTGTACTTTGTGTCCATTGTCTGTTGCATAAGTGAACACGAGCACTTATTGTCTTCCACAAATAATGAAAGGACAAACTTCACTCCAATGCAGGGTGGACAGATGCACAGTATCCATACCTCTAAATCCCTCCATCGCTAAATCCAGATGTAGGACAAATGTACACACACTCGCACGCAAACATGCTTGCTTGTATTTCTGTGTGAGGTGAGGATTAGTTAATATGCCTGTGGACACTCCTGCCATCAGCCCACCGTTCTCTCACACTATTTCCATCTCTCTGCCTGTCTCCCTCACTTTCCATCTGCACATCCATTCTGACCCACAATTGTTTGTCTATTTTTGGGATTGTCTGATTAGGGGCCAGATGTGCAGACTGTGTCTGGCTGCTGTACGAGCCTGTGGAGTGGGGGAGCAGCGGAGTGACAGGGGGAGGGGGTTTTAATCTGTCCGCCAGTAGGCTGTAATCAGGCTCTGGGCAGCACATAAAGAGAGAGAGAAAGAGACTCTTGGTAAGACTGGGCCTCGTGCTGCCTGGGATCTGTACCAATAGGCCAAGCCTGGGGTTCAGTACCTGGGCATGTGTGCGCTGAACTGTTCAGTGGGAGTGTGATTGCAACCTTTGCCCTCCTGCCTGTGTGGTTAACCTCACTGAGTCACACAGATAGGGAAGTCTGAAGAAGAGTAGAAGGGGAAGCTCCTGCAAAGGGATTACACATCAAGAAAGTAATCCCCTCCTCTCTTCCATTATCAGCCTCTAATGATTAACATGATGCTGCAGGAATTCATTTCCAGCTCCATCTCTGATACCCTTCATCACTGTTACAGTGATGTTACACACTTTTTCCTCCTTCACTCCCTGTCTTCCATTTTTCTTTCCATTCCCTACCAACGTATGCTTCGCCACTTGCGACCCTTAAAACTAAGCACATACACACAATTACAGCCCCACAGAGAGATCCACACTTCTCATGATTTGTTAGGAGAGAGCGAGAGACTTGGAGAGAAAGATGGAGAGAGACAAAGGCAGTGATTGCATTGCTTGTGCCAAACATAGACATGCTGCAAGAAGAAGCAGGCTGCATCGATTTAGCTGTTCTTTTCTGTAAAGTAAGGGAGTGGTGAGTGGTTGAATGTCTATGTAAGTGGAGTGTACTGCAAGAGTTTTGGCCATACACAAAACAGAACTGACTCACATATCCACGGATAGTTTTGATTTGAGTTGGGTTTGGTTTCTTGGATTGTTAGCTGCTGTGGTCCTTATTGGTTTGTAATTGTGTCAGATCTGTTGTCCTGGGGATGTGCAATGGCTAGAGATCAAAGCCACAACACTTTCATGATCATAAAGGAATCAAATTGTTCTATGATTCAGATACTTGGCTTTTGTTTCTTTGCATATTTACAAATACATTTTGCTGTTCAAGTGTGCAAGTAGAAAGGTTATTTCCAGTACGTTCTCACTCCCAACTTCTCTAACGCAGACCTTTGGTCAGTGGCCCATCACGTCAAAATATAACGCTCTAGATACACTCATGTGCCAGTTTTGGACATTCAGGGACAGCATGTCAATTTACACTTCTTACATACATTGTCTCTTTTAAAGGTAAACTTAAGCTTTCACAGGAAATGTACAGTCCCTGGTTGTTAAATGCATACAGTCTTTTTCAAAATAAAAATTTTTTTGGTTAACCTATTTAGATTTAGGCAACAACAGAATATTGTAAGGTAAAAAAAGCAAAAAAAACATTTTGGTTTGGCTTACAATATGTATGTTTTTTACAAACATTGACATACATCAAAAGTAGTAGTATGTATCTGCCCTGTGTTACAGATTCACTCCGAAATATAATGGGTTCATCCTGAGCCCATGCTACAGTTTTCCACTAAGTTTCTGGATAATTGGGCTAGCAGTTGCTGACAAAAAACCAAATTGATCTGAAAACATTACCTCTTTGGTGGCTGTATTAACCAGGGTTTTTTCCCAGTCAGCATCCACAATCATAGCAATTTCACGTATAAATGAACAGACCAACACAATGATAAAGACACTACATATCAGAAAAGAACTGAGGCTCCTATTTCAAAACATGCATCCAATTCTAACACTGTAACGTATATAGGAGGCTGTTGCCTATGTAATAAGTTTTAGTATTAATTATATTTATTTAAAATCTATAATTCATTTATAAATACTGGTTTCTGAATGGCGATTTATGGGAGAGTATATGAATTCATCAATCTCAAATACTTAACATTCTAGAGAAGATAAAATTAGACACAAGTGTCCACAATGTTATTGTACACAATGTTCTTTTCTCTTGTAGAAATTATGTCTGTAATGACTTTATCTATAAAAAATGTAATTCTAGTGTGCCTGTAGATTCAATTTTCTCTACTTGAGGCCAGACCTATCATGACATATTACTTACATTTATGGAAAACTTACAATGAAAAGGGTGGAATCAGTGACAGAAATACCTATACATTATAGCGCAATCAAATACAATATTTTGTTTGACATATTATGTTTGCTTTTTGTTGAGAATGCATCTTGGAACGCATTATTTTATGGACTTGTAAGAACTTTTAATAGATGCATTTATCTGATAAGCTTGTAACACAGAACAATAACATTTTAAACAAACAACTAATCTACAATAGGAACTATACAAAAATAACTCCAATAGACATTTAAAGGCTTTGAGATGTGACAAAGAAATGACCAGGGAGTATACTCCGAACAAGAAAGGACTCTTGCTGTAAGATGTGAACTGTAATGCACATCTCTGACAGCTAACCCCCATAGACAACTAGCCCTGACTCCCCCTCATTATAACCCAGACTGCTCATCTGTTTTGACCTGCTGCCTGCCCATGAGCAGCCATTACCTGGCAATGTGTGTCACTGGACAGCTGCCCTTTGTCTGTCTCAGCATCCTTTGCCAAAGTGCCAGGACTCACTGGACCTGTCCCAGAATGCCCCTCTATGCCCCTCTGCCCCACTGGACATGGATCCATGCAAAATAAACTATCAATCCAACTGGGAAATTAAAACAGTGTCCCTGTTTGCTCTGTCCACACTCATCCCCGTCCTGGGCTGCCTGCCACCGCAGGGATTAGTGATAACTCTAACCTCCAACCTTGAAGTTTTTTAAGTAGATGCTTGTCAAACCAGAGGTCAGTAGACATTGCCCCCCTTAGGTGGACCACTGGTGCTGTGGCTAAAAGAAGAAAAATGAGCTCATCTAGACTTCCTCGTCCTTGCTGAAGGAGCTTTCCATTTCCTTATCATCACATCACATAGGGTCTGATATTTTATGAAAGGGCAGAAGCATTTATGATTGCATATGGACATACAGTATGAGACGTTTTATGATGAGAGAAACATTGTGTTGAGTTGGCAGTTTGCCATCCATCTAAAGGATGAGAAGTTAGCTTCTACTTTCCTCTTCGTCGCTTCTGCCCTTTCTCGAGAATCTCTTTTTGCCATTTTCTTTTTTTCTTTTCCTCTCCTTCATTGACAGTTTTCAGTGAGTGGCTGCCCACATCCAGAGAGGGCAAGCTTGTTTCGCTGTAGTTCATAAATGTGAAATGATTTTTTCTTCCTAGTTATCTAAATAAGATGCTTCTTATCTCTTGTAGGTTTGTTGTGAAGGTGTGCCGGATTGATTGTGAAATAGCAGCCTCTTGCACCAAAGTGCTTGTTAGGTTAGTCGTTCTTTATATATATATAGATATATATCTATATATATATATATATATATATATATATATATATATATATATATGTTTTCCACTTCCAGGGAGCAGCACTTTGATTTATTGGTTGCTAAGAAGGTGCTTTTGCAGATGAAGCCACAGGAAAGCGCAGGCTATTGAGTTGAGTGTCAGGTAAAAAATGCCTTTTGAAACTAAATGTCAGTGAGCAGAATTCATCTCGCTCCTGCCTTGTTGCTTCAGTTATACTGGGGTCGATGAGCTGCCTTGAAGAGACTTGAATTTCTTGGGAGGTTGTCTATATCTCATCTGTGTCTCATATGAAAAGAATGATGAAAGGCCTATGTATAGAAAAACACATACACATTAGTGATGCATATAAAGCTTTCATTTTCTCCAGTGTAAAAGTGCATAACTTTTTGCTGTTTTTACAGTACTTGAGATTGAGAGTACTTGAGCCACTTTTTGCAGGTCTAGTATTGGACTCAGCCACATTTTTTCTCTGTAGTGTCTTGAAAGAAGAGGTCTTGTAATTTTATGTCAAGACTGGTCAACATCACAACTGCTGGGATAACACTAAATCACATGTGCAAAAAAGAGTGTTGTATAAAGATCGTTAAGTTAATTTCAGCTCCTTAGTGTTTATATTGTTAACTAGAAAATAAAGGAAAATTCCCATACAAAAAATTTACTTCTGCAGTGCCATATTATCATGGTAATTAGGTCACAAGGCAATATTGTTGTGACTTTAAATGTTTTATGATGTTATGAGTACTGATAACATATATTGCAAATTATTGTCTTTTTGTTTAACTGTTGTAACTGTGTAATTATGCCACATCACATGTCCCTAAAGGAAAACCTCATCAACAGCTGTTTTATCCAATGTGATAAAGTTTTCAGTCTGTTCATCTCACTCTAATTATTTTTATTGCAGCAAAATGTAACCAATGGACTGAAAAAAGAAACTGATTTTGTTACTCTAGCAGGCGACCAAAAGTTTGATTTGTATTTTCAATAATATTTTATATAGTTAAAAAACAAAAGATATGTGTGATCATGTATCATTACAGTATTGCCATGCAAAATATCTTGCTACTAAATTATGTTGTGCAGATTGTGGTTTTCCTTCCGCCACTAGTATTTTTACAAGGGGTGGAAGAAAACATTTTTTTAATATGAATCTCCACATCAATTTGAGAAGCACCTGTGGTTTGCACTTTCCACATTTTACTATAGTGTGTCATACAGTGTGAAAAATTAAACTAGTCCGGTCTTTACTTGGCCTCCACCTGCCTTGGTTATGGTCTGGGCTTGGTCTCATCTCACCAAAATTTTGGTCTTGTCACTGTCTCCATAAACTATGGTCATGATTTAGTCTTAGATTAAGTGATCTTGACTGCAACACTGCACTTATTCCCCAAAACACCCTCTAGTTCAGGCATGTCAAACCGGCCCCCCTGTGGACCAGTTTGACATGCCTGCTCTAGTTGTTAATATATTCCTACCACTTCATATGCCCCAAAATGGATCTTAACACTGCTTTACATTTTTAATTTATGGAGCCATTATCACTGTTCCTTTAAAATTTTGTATTGTAAAGTTTATTTAAGGCTGAGTATGCATACAAGTCCCCAAATGTTAAAGAGTTGTTAACAACAAACAAGCATTTCATTGTCTTATTTACATTGTCTCATAAATTCTGCTCAGATCTTTATCCTCTTTTTTTTTCTAAATGTCATGGTTTCGCAAGGAAGAATCACAATCACAATTCTACAAATTGATTGAAGCTTGCTTGCACTCGTTTTTCTCCCTGATTCCTCTGCGAGATGAGCAGTGATCATTCTGTAATTGAAGTTTTACGGCTTCAAGTCAACATTGGTAGGTTGATTAGTGAGAACATTTCTTTAGTTGAGAGCAAATTACCCTGAGGCCAAAATTAGAAGGTTTTGATTGTCTTTGGATTAAAACTCTGAATTGTACAGTGCCCTAATTACCTGTTAGTGATTGAATGCTGCTTGTTGCATTTGTTATGATTCCCCTCTTTTTAATCTCTGGCTCCACCCCGCCCAAACCCAGTGCTCAATTCGTTTGGAACAGAGAGATAAGGTCGTAAAATGAGATGCTTCCTGAGATTTATTGAACAAAAGCCTGTTGAACATCAGCGTAGGGCTGGGAGAGAATCACTACAGTCATAACAGCAAGAGAAGTACACAATTTTATAATGAGGCTGTTTGCTTTGTTGAGGATACGCACAGAACCTCAGCTCTGAATGTTCCAATTGAAGCCAACTTGGTGCAGCATGCCAACAAACCAAAGTTAGTCTGCGATGCTCCTGCTGTGTAAGATAAAAAGAAGTTGAATCAGTTAACTGGCTCTGAAGTTATGTTCCCTAAGTAATACAAAAAAAACTGTGTGCGATCTATTTATCTATCTGGACTTAATTAATTTGGCTTTACTTTTGTCTTCTTGGCTACTTGGCTTGTCAATGTGCTGAGTATGTGATGTGATCCTACAGGTGCTTAAATATTTCAAATGCAAACATGGCAGAGATAAACTCAGTATTGGCCAAGAATAAGACACTGTATTTACTCATAGTCAAGGAGTATGTTCATTCTCCTATGAGACAGCCAGCTAAACCCAGCTCAGTCTGCTCCTAGGTCAGTATTTTTTCTCCAGTCAGTGGTACTTTCTGCTTATCTTACAAATGTGCACTCTATTATGTGTAGGCCTACATTTAATGCCACGCAAGAGCCTGGCCCTGTTAAGAAAGGTCAATCAAAACAATTAACACCCCCGTAAAAACTCTGTCAGCCACCGTTGGTAACTATGTCAGCAGTACAAACTGCATATTATCACACTGCAGACATAAAAATAATACAAAAAAGGTTTTATGAATGTACAATAGTGAGTTTCTTCAGCTTTTTTCAAAGAAAATATGGCATCTGAAGTACAAGGTGAGTTCATTTTGCGTCATTTGATTTTATGCAGTAGTCTTGAATGTTTAACGGAGAACTTTAGTCGACTTTTGTTAACCGATTATTGACCCAGTGAGTGAGGGGAATGGAGTGGTGGTAACTATTTTATCTTATTAATTAAAGACCTGTGCATTGGTTCACTCAGAGCCTTCTTACCCCTCTCTCACTCTCCAGCTCTCTCTCTCTGTGTTTACCATGACTCTACTGCTGCAGGAGTGTGAGAACCATGCTGGGGAGATAGAGCGTCCACCCACCCAGTGACAGGGCAAATTGTTAGCGTCACACAGCTAATGTTACCTAGCAATTTTAACATCTGGGTCTTCAGTGCGGTGTGATTTTGTTGGGACCATATAACGTCTCAGTATCAAATGTTTGTCACTACTGCTGTGTTAGCTAGTGCTAACTGGGCAGCAGTTGAACTGACTGTTGTGTGTAATGGCAGCAACATACATTTTTATGATGTTTCGCACCAGTGAAGAGGATTAGTATCCAATGGGAGATGGAAGGATTTTTTTCTCATGTAAGTGTCAGCTTGTGGCTCTTTGCTGCATGTCATCCCCTCTCTTCGTTCCTTTGATGCTATACATTTTGTCCTGTCAAAGGCAAATGGCGCCCCCCCCCCCAAAAAAAAAATCTTAAAAAAAAACAAAACAAAACAGATAGTAGCCTATTAATCGGTCAAAATCTGTATTGTCGGTTAACAGTTAAACAGATATTTATTAGCGTTCCTAATTTAATCTCATATTGCCTCCCAGTGTCCCAGTCTTAGTCATCTCAAGTTAGATATGTTTTTGTCCCTAATCAGGCTAATTATTACCCACTGAGTGGCTGTGCCTATGATTGAGTCACCACAATACTTATTTATTGACCTCGAACTAACTTTATTCAAGACATTTCTTTTGTCTACTGGCACATAATGTTTCTCCACTAGTTCCTCTTTTCTAATGCTATTGATTTTTATCAAGACCAAGGCCTACAGCTCTTTCCAATAATATACCTACACAGTAAGTCACCAGCCCTTTTACAATCATACCATTTTACCCAGGAAATATAGTTGATAAGGAACACATCTATTCTCAAATCTTATTTAAATCACACAAAACCCCAAGCCCGATGAACAGATTTGTTGAAAATCTACAGAAAGTGAGTGTTCTCTATGCTGCAGCATACCCCACTCCCAGATGTGTGTGATCAACTGTGTCTTTCATCTAGCTCCCACTCCTCTGCTCTGCATGCTTTTGACTGTTTACCCTTTTAAACAACTGCATCACATTCGATCATGAGACATTCATTCATTTATGCAGATTGAGAATTCATTTAGTATTTACATTTTGCTCTCTGCCCCCCTCTTTCCATATTACTCTACATTCCATGTGTACATATAATCTGTATAATATTTATAAAAAGCTTGCTCCGCCTCTGCAGTTTCACCCTCTCGCTGCCCTTCTTTCTTCCTAAATCAAGGATGTAGCATTTTAAGGATTTGTCATGGTCTTCTATATAAGTGGATTAATCTATAAGTACTTTTCCAATCATGTATGTTCACTGTATATGTATGTTTGGGTCTGCAGGTTTCATCCTACATTATTATCTTGAGTGCTGCGGGGGGGGGTACAGGAGATTTGGTAGGACAATTTGGCACAGTCTTGTTTAACCTTGTGTTCCCAGAGAGCCAGGGGGAAGTGAATTATTATTCACAGAGGCTTCTTAATGGGAGGAAAGCTTGATGCAGAATGTCAATAGAAAATATCCCCCGCTGTTAAAAGGTGTAAATTTGGCAGGAGGATGGGATCATTACATGTAATATTGAGCATGACTGAGCAGACTTCGTTGCTACTAGTTTGTGTTTGTATTCACGTGCGTGCGTGTGTGTGTGTGTTTGTGTGTGCCTGTCTCACTTCTTTCAACACGTTTGTGCTCTGATCACAATATAGGCCTGTTAGTACTGCAAATGGAGACACTATTCTCTTTTTTCTGCTTGGTTCTGCCTTTTGTCTTCAAAGCAAACTCTTCACATCTCTCTCCTACCACCATGACTACCACTTAAAGCCACACACACACACACACACACATGCATGGTTACACGTGCACGGGCCAAACACACACACACACACACACTCATTCGTACTGAACACACATATGCAAAACTAACAAGGCAGACTGTCTGTGATCCCTTAAAAAGCTTCTCAAAATGAGTGCAAGTAACTTTTATACCACACACACACAAACGCACACATGTGCACGCTCTTTCTACTTCACACGGTGCATATTCTCTCCGAGCAGATTTGCATACTTATTTTGATGTTGCTTGTTGTTTATGTCTCCGATTGCGAGGTGTGACCCACTTGCTCTGTTCATTTTGTCGCTATTAAAGGAATCCCTCATCCTGCTATTTCTTCTGCAGATAGGTAGCGGTTTTCTAATTGCTATGGAATCATAGAACTCTTGAAACGAACAGTGAGTACACTTTCGGAATTAGCAGTGCAAGCTGAGTGTGTGTTACTAATTATTCCCTCAGGATTGCAGATTAGAAAGGGTTCCCAACATATTTTCTGGTTCTGAGAAATGATTTTCACGCAGCCAGTCACACATGGAGAAAGGTGAGATGCACCTGCATGTATGTTAATCTCTGGCAAAAAAGATGTCCAGCTCATGACACTTACTTAAATTAGAAACAGTAAGATGAAGCTGGGATCAATGATTTGCATATAATGCTCCGCACTCTAGCCTCAGGTTTTCATTGCCATTTAATTGCTAATTATTGTGTGTATCTGCACTTTGGAAACAGCCGTGATTAAAAATGCAGCAACATCACATCCTGAGGTTTTTTATCTCTGATTAAAATGCGCTTTTAAACCACCACATTAGTGAAGTCTCGGGGGCATGCATTTTTAACAAGAAAACTATCCACTGTTATGCACCTGGCAACAGGTGTGTAGTTGCATGAGATGAGTCAGGCAACAGAAGGTGGGTGTGAAACCCAAGCACGCTGACTGTTGTGGTGTCATTAACCATGTGTCTCCTTTTTTTCTGTCCATCTCTGATTACATGTGATGGAAGTGGACACTACCTTATAGAGAGCTGCTTGAGATGTATTATATGTCAAGATGGAGGCAGAGCGATTTAAAAAAAGAGAGATGAAAGGGGTGCCAGTCTTCTTTTAGCTGTTTTTTTCTTATTCCAAAACACACGATACCACTTAATTTACAAAGAGAGAGTGTTTTTGAATTGATTCTTGTTTGTAATGCACCCCACAGCATCTCTAGTGGAATAATGTCAGCCAGCAGCAACTGGCAGCATGAGGTGATCAGCTGGCCATATTTGTAAAACCTCTGTATGGTTCACTAACATACACCATTTCTCTAGCGGAGGTTTCTACAGAATAACCTCTGAAACTGTCTCCTCTCCCCTGTTTTCTAATATCTGTTTGTTTTTATAATGATCTTTTTTCCTCTCCTAACACCAGAGTTCTTCCTAAACCAACTGTATCATACTTTTCTTTTCTTCCATGCTTCTGCTCTGCTTCCTTCTGGCTCCACTAACCTCTGACCCCTTCAGACTGGCAGTATGAGGGTAAGAGGGCAAGCATTTGTTGTCCGTTTTCCTTTTGTTTCAATTCAAACGCCCATATTCTCCTCCACCATTTCCCTCTACCTCTGTCTCTCCCCTTCTCATTTAATGCTGAACTTTCCTCAAATCAGCTTCAGAGCGCGCATCGCTTCGCAGTGCCTGCTCCTCTACACTAGACACCTTCCTCCTGTCTCCTCTTCTCCACCTCTCCTGCTGCCCCATCTGGTGCTGTCTGTCAAGCTGCCATTACCTGAGTCCCAAGTGCTCGTACCATCTAGCTGCTGTGACCTCCATCTGTGAAACCGCTCTCGTCAGTGCTCTACTTATGATGTTGCCACATGCTTTGACCACCCCGTTTGTCTGGTGTCAGTATCGTGTGGTCCATTCCCGTTGATGTTTGTGCGGTGGCAGTCATATATGCCACCTGCTATAAAAAAGATGTGTCAACTTGACAGCTTATGGCATGACAGCGAGGCAGTGCAACAACATTTTAAGGTTTTTTTCCTCGGACCAATGAAATATTCACTGTCAGTATGTCAGGTTTTTTTTTTTTTTTTTTTTTTTTTGCAATGCTGTTCTAGCTTTACTGTAGGCTGTAGTCAGACAATACTATATATCAGTCCTTCATTTAAAATACTTTTTAAAGATTCAATGTGTAGGGTTTCGGCGGGATGTTTTGGCAGAAATTGAATGTTAAATAAATTTTACATATTTTTTTGAGTATAATCTGATAATAAGAATCTTGTTTTCGTTACCTTATGCCCAGGACACACTGCATGTGTGAGCAGCGTGTGAAGGTAACCTCGCCAAACTGCTGCATCTTGCACGCTTATGGTGTTCACACTGACAATGTTGTTAATGCGATGCTTCTGTAGAGCTGCCTGCTGGTATGACTGCTGTTATACTTTTAATGTTACTGTGTAACAGAAACTGCAGTAAAAGAAAGAACACTTACGTATGCAATGTTTTCTGGGCATGGGAATAAGCCGTTTCTTTCCACGTGTGGTGTCCTCATCAATGGAAATTGTTGCACTGGCTCTTTCTAGTAGCCCAGAATGGCCAAACCAAATTCTGACTCTAGATAGACCACTGAGTTTTTGCGTCCGCCACTGTAGTTAGTAGCCCATCCACACAAAAAAAAAGTTAGAAAAAGACAGATTTTTCAGTGGGAAACAATTTAACTTTGTTTTTTTTTTCTTAACGGATTTAAATCACCAGGTCTGTTAGTTTTGGAAAGTAAGAGACCTTTGTGGATAATTTGGCTCCTGGTAAAAAAAAAAAAAAAAAAATCTTCCTAAACATCTGGATCTTAAGTTTTCAGAGAAAAAAGCTAAATCATTGTAGAAAAACACAGATTTGTAAAACGGCTTTATTCATTGTTTTTGCCACTTTTCATCACCTGGTCTGTTTGTTTTGGAGAGGAACAGACCTATGCAGATAATTTTGCTCCTTTTTAAAACCTCCTGAACACTAAACACTAAAGGGATTCTTTGGGGAGAAGTGTTACTTAATCCCTCTAAATCTTCCACACTGTTCTTTAAGTAAAAGTAGGCAAACATTAGCAGCAAAATGTACTTAAAGTATCAGAATTAAAAAAAACAAAAATCCTTTTGCTGAAAAACATTCCCTGTGACTGATACATTTTTACATATTACATGATTAAAATGTAAATACAAATGCATCCGTGCGTAGCCTCCTGTAGGTTTCCAACCTATAGGGCTTTGGCCTATAAGATAAACCATGGATTGGTGGAGGATTAATGCTGTAGAAAAGACAAAAGACAGTTTTGCTGCTTAAATTTAAATTCATTTTGGAACTTTCTTAAATTGTTACTTTTTTTTCAAAATACTACTGAAAATATCTAAGAAATTTAAGAGGAAAATGTCTTTAGAGGAGAGGATAAAACCTCATAAATATCTGAAATGTGACAAGAGGCCTCAAGTGTTATTTTTTGTTGTTGCTGTTGTTGTGGTCTGGTTCCATTTTTAAAAGTATACTGTATTTTATAGGCTCTGTTTAGAATGTGAAATCCTAATCTGGAAAAAGATAAAGCTATCAAATAAATGTAGTGGATTAAAAAGTATATCTAACTCTGAAATGTATTTGATTCTACACAATATATAGTTATTTTCATAAGCTGCCATGAAGCACAGTATACTTTAGGGATTAAATTATTTAAATACAGCACAGAGAGACTGATCGTCCTTTATAATAATTTGTTTTGTTTTGGCTTTCTCTGCAGCGTGTAAACTGTACCGGCCAGGCCCCCCTGCAACCATTGTGACCATTGACGAGGAAAGCCCCAATGGTATGTACCCTCAGTTGCCCGCCTATGCTCCTCGCGTATGTGTGCTCCACTTCATCATACATTCAGTATAGTAAACGCTTCTGCATTCAAGTAGTGTGGATTACACTGTTGGGATTGTTTCTTTCTGTTGCTTTGGTAATGCAATACATATTAATACTACTTCCCCTTGTGGGACTGCTCGGTGTTGTCGTGTAATGGAGTACAGTCGCTCAGCTGATGATCTCTCGGGGCAGGTTGGTTGTGGGAGATGTTTTGTCAGACATATTTGATTGTCATTTTGATTGTATTTTAAATTAAAGATAAATAAATTCTAGTTGTTCTGGGTGAGTATATTTGTTTAACTCTCCCCGGGTAAAGCATAGGTGTGTGTTTGTGTGTGTGTATGTCTGAGTGAGTGAATACAGATGGTGTTTGTCATACGGATGTGACATGGGGCTCCATTAATGAGTTGTGTGCTCCCCGTGCAGCTTGTCTTTACCGTGGTATTCCTGTGCTACAGCCGTACAGGAAACCGCCGATGCATAGAGGAGACACGCAGCACTTGAGTGGGTCAGGTGCAGCTATTCTGCCCCTTTTTTTCTCTTCTTTCCCCATCTTTTTTTCTGGCCTCTCCATCACCTGCAAACACTTGTCAGCTCTCTCTTCTCTCTCACCTTCATGGCTCTTTGCTATGAGTTTTGAGCATTTGCATTTTGTTGATGAGCTTGTGTGTACGTCCGAATACTTGGTGTGTATGTGATGGGGAGTGCTGACTACTGCTCTGGGCGGGGCTATATGTTCATTAAGGGAATGAGAAATGCATTCCCCCTAAATGGAGCAGGTGTGTGTTTGTCTCAGCTCTCCCTGCAGATATTAGTTCTTTAGGTTAATAGAGTTTAATGAGCAGCTCTGACTGAAGCTAGAATCCAGAGCTTGTTTATACAATTACAATACTATTCCACAGATGCTCTGCTGCTTCCCTGCAATATGTGCTTTGGGCATTGCTTTGTGGGTGGTGTGTGAAGGAGAAATGTGTGTGTACACATATGCATGCACCTTATGTGCATATTTGTGTCCCAAGAGTATGATTGGGTGGCTCTGTGTCAGATGAGGCTGCAATTCGTCAGTGCAATAGCCTCCAATTCAGGCTGTCATACTGTCTCACCTACTCCTTCCTCTCTGTGTGTGCAGCTGTGATTTGGGGCTTTGATCGATTGCCGGGGGAATGTGTGAGATGGAGGTAGCCAAGCCTGCATCCGAAAGCCTCCCTCGGCCCACATGCGTCGATGCTCTGTGTGTGAGGGATTTGCGCTAATCTTCCTCATAAAGCACTCATTTACCTGGGATACGGGTCTCTTCTGGCTCCGCCGTCCTTTTATTTATCTCTCCGTGATGAAACGGCCCAGAGCCCGTCCTCCCCATAATGGAATGTAAAACAGGCAACCAGCCGTTATTGACCAAAGCAATTATCCTTCTAAATGTGTTTCATCTCTTCTCTTCTGTCACACAGAAACCATACAAATGGCACGTAATAAGATTCCATCTTTCCTGAGCGTTTGCCTTTATATTCATTCATGTCAGTGAATGGGAAAAGCAAACAGCATAATCACCCGTCTGTCTGGCTTTGTTTGGCCGAGGTCAAAAAAGATAGACAAACAAATACATTTAAAATTGTTGGCTCGTCAGAAGAGCTAATTTAACATCAGTCAGAAGAGCCAAGAAAGTCTAGGGTTCCCTGTGGAAGTGGGGTGTTGCTCAGAAACACGATAATATTTGCAAGACACTTTACTCTTATCAGCAGCTGCTTGCTCATTGATTGTCTGGGGTGGAATTATATTTGACTCAGTTAAGACAATAGGCTTTAGCTTAGACTTTATGAAATAAGCCCATTTTCTTGCTTTTGTTTTCATTTCAGAGCACTATGTTACATTTTGGAGGTTTTCACTCAAAAGAAGCAGATAGTCACGTGAGGATAGCAACACAGTTGCTCAAATGAAGTGTAGCATGTTTAATTTATACAAGCTGCTGCTTCTGCAGACCCACTGACAGGTGCCAGACACTACACTTGCAGAGTAGATATCAATTGGGAAGACAACGCTTGTTTTCTATAGGCTCCTTTGTTTATTCAGCCTATGAGCTAAATCCAAAAGCAGTTAATCAGATTGAAGAGATTTTTATCTCATTGGATAGGGGCAGCTGGATATGAGCAGAGAGGGAAGAGAGAGGGTGTGTGTATTTTCTCAGTGACTGAAAGCTTCCGACAACAGTAGTGGGAAATCAGTGTGTCCGTAAATGAGCGTGCCGTCTCCTGGCTTTTATCTTGTCTCTGCAAATTCGTGATTTGTATCAGCTGTTGCCTGAGGCGTGCAAGGGTCCTCTCAACCCTCTGCATATTGAGCAACAGCTTATAGGAAATCAGAAAGGAGTGTTGCTGAAGGGCTTTATTAAAAAGGAGTCCATTTAGCATTCTTTTATGAGGTGTTTCTGCCAAGGTAGATCCACTCCAAATGCTGATAAATCATGGCATCTTGAGGAAGGCTGACATCCAGTTGAAGGAGGCAATCAAAATAAAAATCCTCCACAGGCTGATGGTGCAAGTGAGCAAATCAGTCACTGAAATGCATCCTTGACCTTAAACATTACCCCACGGATACACTGAATGTCCACAACAAGTGGTTTAATCGAACCAATTCAGCCAGAGGTAAGGGAATCCCTTTGGTTATTGCACATTTGCTTTGACAGTGACTCCTAAAGCAGGAGTTTTTTTCTCCTTAGATGAACCCGAGTATGGGATATTTTAATCCATTTGGGGTTTAAATTGATTCATAAAACTCTGTAATGCTGGAATTTCTCTTATCAGTGAAGTCCATTGCAAGTACTGGCCTGGGCAGTTGTCCAGCTTCATCCGATAACCGCTGTGTTACAGTGGACTTACAGTAATTGTTGTGACAAGCTCTTTGAGTAATTCATTATAAGCCTCCCATTAAGGCTGCAGTCATCACCCGTCTTAAAACTGTACAGTAGAAGGATAGTAAATACTTCATGTTAGCAATTTCTATTTGCATGAGCTTCATATTTTATATTGTTCTCATAGACCATAAAATCATTGACGTAGCAACCATGATGTTACCCATTGGTTTGTGGACTCCTGTTGTGAAGTGTTTAGTTGGGCATTTTAGGCTGTCGCCATCTTGGTTTTGGGAGGCTGAAGAGGTGGAGGAGCGATGGGTGGATGATGCCTCGCAGACAGCCTGTCACTTGAAGTGGCCAGCCCTTAATTATGTCTACTTTTAAGCCGTGTTTATCCTTTCATTCAATATCCATAACTGCTTATCCTGTTCAGGGTCATGGGGGAGCTGGAGCCGGGTCACCAGGCTATCACCGGGCTGACACAAAGAGACAAACAACATAAAACTCTATATTTGAATAAAATGGTGATAAAAACTAACACTTTATCTGAGAGCGGCACTCCAACACGAAGCACTCCTTACCTCTCCATCATTTTGTGCCCCTTTTGTTGTTACAAGCACTCAGACCAATCATTCATGACGGATAGTACCCTCTTTTTGGAAGGAAACAATATCCTTGTCTCTTCTCTGCCTCTTCACGCTCGTCTCTGAACTTGCACCAAAGTCAACCACACAAAGCTCGTCTGATGGAAGGCGAAGTGACAACTGCGCCGGGCTGCGTGAAGACTAAACAAAGAGAGCGACGTAAAACTTCTGCACTGTTTGAGCTGTTTCTCTGGTCTATTGTCAACTCCTCGCTTTGTGCTCAGACTCTGTGTTTCTGTTTTTAGACCCAAGACAACTGGCCACAGAGAAGCCTTGACACAGCATTAAAAGATTTGATGGAGCTGAAATGATGGCAAACAGAGACAACATGGAGTGCAAATGCTAAATACCATGCAGTCTCTCTTCTATAACTCTCAGATAGTTGTGCAGGCTTTTTTCCTAAACAAAACACCAGACCATGTGTTTTCTGGTTTGCCACCAGGATTGAAGGGCTCAGAGGCAGCGGTAGAAAGTTTTAAATGTGTTAGCAGGTTTAAACAATTAATGGGATGAGCAAGCCTATGCGAGGGTTTTTCTCCGCCACCCTGGACTCATTAGCTTCTCTCCTTAAAGTTAATTCAATCCCTCACACTGTTTCTCTCCGCCGAGCTTGTCATTAGTTCACCCATGCTCTTTTGCTTTATACCATGTTGCATAGTTCGTCTGTTGGAAGCCTTTGCCTTTATGTCTACGTCTTTTTTCTATATTCCTAGAAACAACATCTAGCCTGTTATAGGTGCTTGATGTTGTCTGTTTATGTGCACTTTATGATCATTGAATATTTGTCATGCACCTGTTGAGACCTCTTACCCGTAAAATATGGAAATTAATTAATACGCAGAGAAATTATGTTAGAATTTCTGATGCTTCCTTTGGAAAGAGGATATTAAATCAGACTTTAAAAGTCAAGTTGTTCAGCATGCTTTAAGAACCAACGCACTGGCTGCATGGAAATTAAATATGTGGTTCAAATTAAGGGGCAGTTTTCCTAATTAAAACTGAGCTTCCGCAGGCCGACATGAAAAGGCTGTAATTTTTATTCCATTAGGTGCACCTGGAAGGCAATAACATGTCCTCCGAGGTTAGCAAAACAGCGGGCTAATACTCCAGTTAGACACCCCCAAGCAAATAGCCCCGTGCCTTACCATGATGAATCTTCAAACACCCATAGTCCTGAATTCCCCTGGTTTCAAACAATAGCAGTTGTCAACAGGGGAGCAAATTGATAAATGGGGCTTTCAGTGTAGCACTGTACAAAAAGTAAAGGCATAATTTGTAACCCTTTTGCCAAGTTGGGTAAAAAAAAAAAAGTCTTGATCCCGGCACAAGGTATATAGCTTCATCGTTTGCCACAAGTAAACACAGTTGACTATCTGTTGTCTGTTGGCCACCCAGTTGCCTTTGAGTTGTTTCTCAGGAAACATAACTGGCAATTTTGAAGATTTGCATCTCAGGCAAGGACTTTACTGTTCTGCTGTAAACTGCTTGTGATACCTTTGAAACATTCTGCAGTATGATATGATTTTCAAGATATCGCCAAGCCCAAATCCACAAACTTTTCAGTCAACCTACATTGTTGCATCGTCCACATGATGCAAAGACTAAAATGCTGTTCAGTCAAATGTATTCTGTGTCAACCCCTTAATCTGATCTTTAACCCTAACCCTTGAATCACAGGTCTAGGGTTTACATTAAGCCTTGGAGCTGGGTGGTCTTTTCCTAACCCGAAAATAGTTGATATTGAACATGAAAAAGTGCAGTTAATTTATGTCTAATATCTGATTCAGTGCATTTGGTTTAGTGAGAGGTTATATTTTTAACAGCTCCAATTCAAAAGAAAAACATATTGAAAATATATTCTCACAAGGTTGGCTCTAATTTTGCTGATCAGGACTCTGGACTTTCCCAGTCTGCTCAATAATTGCAACTTAGCAGGAGAGGAAACATCTGGGCAAATCTGGCTGAAGCTACCCAAGTGGCCAATTTGATTTTCGTGGAGCTGTGAATATGTTACTCAAACAAAACGAGCACTGCTGTTCTGTATGCACACGCAGCCGCACATTTAAAAAGGGTGTGTGTATGTGCTTGTCTATGTGCACTCACTGTGAGTGAGTGAGTGAGTGAGTGAGTGAGTGAGTGAGTGAGTGAGTGAGGACATATAGCACCTTGTTTTATCATATTCTATGCAGATGTCTGATTATGCTTTAGCATGTCCTCTCTTTTCCCTAATCTGTGTTTCAGTCTCTCTCTCTCTCTCTCATTCTCTCTCTCTCTCTCTCTCTCTCTCTCTCTCTCACAAACACACACACACACACGCACACACTGGTCTTAATTCTATGATCACATCCAGTTGTGATGATTGCTAGGTCATCAATATATAATTAGAGCATAGCTGAAAGGCGGGATTAGTGCACAGAGCACCTGCTCCATGTGGATTAGAGAGCAAAACGGGAGGGTGGGACACGCAGTGAGGCTCAATTATACACTATACAGTGCATTGTGTCTAGCTCAGTACACCAACTTTATTTTTGTATGGTTTATGCACCTAACAAGCCATTTTTTCTTATGACGTAATTTATGGTAAAAACTGTCTGGTCTCCCAATGCTGAAAGTCTTTGTTAATCAGATTTAAAGTGGCCGGCAACAGCCTTTACTCTCCCGTCTACTAGCCCCTAATTAGACCACTAGTCTTGTTAATGCTATTGTTTTTCTTTAGAAGTGGAAAACATATGTAAATGTTTGATGTGCAAATAAAGACAGCAATTATAGAATATTGTGGAGATAAACGGTCAGCATAATTACTCCTGTTCCTGTTGTAAATCACTTTGTACTTAGCCTGATAATGCCATAAATACAGGCCTTTCATGTGTTACGCAGCACTGCAACATTATTTGAATGAACATTCACTGGTTTAAATATCAGTGTAAAATGCTCTGTCTCTGAGATGCAAATAATCTCTGAGTCAAATTGCTTAATTTATTTTAATGTGTTTGCTCCATGCATGATCAGAGAAAACAGCATGTTCAGTAAATGACCACTAAATTCACCCAAGCTACTTTGTTTTCTGTCACCAGATATTTTTTTTTTCATCTGACAAAAGAAAAGTTTTTTTTTTATTATAATATATATATATATATATATAAGTACTTGTCCTCACTGCATTATTCAGCTGGTTTTCCCAAGAATATGGTGGGATTGTCATCTTAGATTAATAGTGTCGTCATAGAATATGTGTTTTTTTATTTCCATCTCTCTAAGGGAATCCCTGTCTTCTTTCACTGCAGCATCTCCCCCTTTGTGTACGTGAAGAGACTATAGAACAGAATGATGGTTGCTAGTTTTCCACACTGTACTGTGGCAAGACGAGTGGAGAGATCACTGCAGTATGTAAAAAGTAATGTGTTGGCTTCTGCATGAACAACATCAGAGTAAAATTCTCCCCGCAAATACACAGGAAACTGAAAATTATTTAGAGATTATGTAATGGGTGTGATTTTTAAACAAAAAAATCCTTTTTATATTGTAACTCGCTTGACATTCAAAGACTTTTTCTCCCCTAAAGCTGTAGAGCCAACGTTGTATTGATGGCATCATCAGTCGAGAGAACTGGGAGCTGCTCCACAGAAACAATGATGCCAAGTTTGTGGGCACCATAATGATGCTCTGGGTGATTTTAATGATGCTGGCATTTTCTGGCTTATAACTGTTCACACTGCATTGAAATTAAGGTTAATCAAAACCTCCTTGAGTCTTTGGAGTCGCACAAAGCTCGCTGTCAACAGAATGGCTCACGGTTTTTGCTCTGTGATGGTCCCTCGTTAGGAAATATTGATTGTATATTCTGCATTATGCCAGAACTTGTAGGAATTACTGGTGGATTTTGCTGCTCTGGTTTATTGAAGGAAGGCAACCATTGATTTTTGCATTGTAGGAAAACACATATGCTGTGTGTGTGCTTCGACCTTTGCAAAACCTGCTCTTGAGGCGTGTTTGTTTTCTTTAAAATACAAAAACACTGGGGAATATCTATCACTTTTAAAAGCAAAACATCAGGTTTGTTTGTGTGCATCAGCTGATGATTTGCATCCCTCTCTTAATAAGATATGCAGCATTCACCAATTAATTTCCAGCATATTGTAATGAGATTGTGGATTAGTTTAATCCTCAGATTAGGTTGAACAGACATTAAAATAATTGGTCATTCGTTTTTTATGTTTGGATCTCATTTTCAAGCAATACAAATATGCACACAGAATACAATGTTTGCTGATCAACAATAGACACGCTGCTGTGGAGATTGAACCATGCATTTCTGTCAGTCATCATGGTTATAAAATAATGCTGGCAAATTGACTGCACTTATATTTTGCTTTCCAACCTTCATTGGACAAAGCATTATATAGTTTGCTTCTTATTCACATATTCACACTCTCAGAGCAATTTAATGTTATTTAATTATTTAAGGATTAACCCCCTCACCAACATCTACCATACAAACCCATCTGCCTCCTGAGTTACAGCTGCCTCCGCTTGTCAGGTGTTCTCTGCAACAACACAACATCCAAATTACCCTTTCCTACCTGACCTTTAAAGCTAATGTGGAATGGCTGAAGGAGTTTGCTGACTAATGTTGAAGCGTCTTGGACCTGGGAATGACAAAGCTGATCAGCTGTTCTGTCACTTTCTATACTGAAATATCTCAGCAACCATTGCATGGATTGTCATGACATTTTGTGCAGGCATTTGTAGAGCCAAGAGGATGCAGCCTGATGGGAATCCCCTTAGTTTTGTGCCTCCATGCTGGAGATAGTTGTGGCCAGAGGCATTATTATTTTGGGTTGTCCCATTGTCGTGAATGCTATATCTCAAGAATGCCTTTCTTCAAATGAGGCACAAACATCCACTTAGACCCAAGGATGAACTGATTTGATCTTAGTGGTCAAAGGTCACTGTGACATGGGCCCATGTTATTTTTATTAACATAATATCTTAAGAAGGCCTTAAGGTTTCCACAAATTTGGCACAAATGTCCACTTCGACTCAAGGAGGAACTGATTAGATTTGGTGGATTTTCTTTTGTGAGATCACAGTGACCTCACAAGACATTTTTGGCCGTAACTCAAGACCCAAATTATGACAGCATTTTCTACAAATGTCTAAAAGGATAAAATTATGAAAAGCTTAACTTCACTATGACATCATAACATTTTGCAAAAACACTTCTCTGACCATTATTCAACGCTATGACTCGGGAAAAGAAGGGGAGACATTTGGTGAGATACTGAATTGGTGACAATCCTTAGTACGCACCTTGAAACTGTGCTGATTGTATAGATCCTCTGTGTTGCTAGGTTAAAGACATGTTTGAAGCATCCACATATAACTTTGTAGCTTTCTTCATATTTGAAGGGTTTTCTAATACCCTGGTCAAATATGAGTTTGGAGAAGAAGGATGTCAAGTATTGGCTGGATTGTCATGAAATAAAGTTCATATCCATGTTCACGTTGAGGTGCACTTTTTTGTGATACCTTATTTTTCTCTATTGCACCATCAGGTCAAAATCTCACATTCTCCCACACTTTTGCTTAGACCAATTACATGCAAAAGTGATGACATGCCCATCAGCCTCAGCTGCACTTGCTAATTATCAAATGTGACCAAGCTAACATGATAAATAATGCTGAACATGGTAACATTACCTCCTAGCATATGGACCTTGTTATTGTGAGAAATTTGCATATTGATGTTAAGCTCAAAGCGTAAAGCGCTACTGTGCATGAGGACTGCCTTCCAGAGCCGCAGACTCTTTCTCTTCTTACTTCACAGCTTCACACTTGTCAATAAAGTTGGTAGAATTCGTTTGAAGACTTATCTTACAAAGATAAAAGAAATGACATGGTTGCTTCTGAGGCATTAAGGTGCTTCTTACTATTTACAACACTGCTATGTGACAAAGCTGAGCCACTCTTACCAGCTTTCTTGATCTTTCATCTGTTAGTTCAGCATAGTCGGTAATCACAGTCCCTCTAGTTTGTTACAAATGAGGCAGAATGGGATGAAATATGAGACAAAGACAACAGTGAGTTTGAGGGGTAGGCTGGAAGATAAGATGCTACCTTGAAAGTGTCTGTTTCCTTTGCGAGTGTTGTTCAGTGTTTGCATGCACACAAGAAATCAGTCTGCTGGGAGAAAGCAGGTTAAGGCAGCAAATTGGAGTTTACATGCAGTGCAGTAATCTGGTTTGTATAAAACCCATCTTTAGTCAGTAATTAGATTTCTCCCTAGTGGTGCTTTGATATATTTTCAAATAAAGGTTGGAATACTTAAACAATAAGTAAACCCCAGAGTTTTGGCTGAAGTGCCTCTCACCTTGACATTCAAAAAAAGATCTCTAGAAGGCTGTAAAAGGCATCAACATGTGCAGGGCTATGAGGGGGCGCGAACACCATAGATGTAGACATGAAGATACTACATTCCCGGTTTGACGTGTTACTGCGCGGTCGCCAAATACTTTTATTGCACTGTATTTAAATGAACAGCTGCTTTAACTTCAATGTTGTGCTCCATTCTTGCTAATGTACTAAGTTCCTCTTCACCTGAATTCAATGCATCTTCTATGGATGCATATCCGCCACTGTATGTAGGTCTTTATGTATATTTTCATACAGTAGTCATGGTACCATGACACTCAGCATCACTGTCATGAATGTCTGAGCTGATGCTGACCAAGGACAGGGATTCAATGAGGTAAAGTAATTGACCTTTTTCTTCTTGGCCTTGATGCATTCATCGTAGATTGTGGCAGGGTTTTTTTTCAGGTGGTTTAAAAAGTTCACGTTGCTTTGTGGTGCACACACAAGTCTCCTGCAGTCTTTGCATATCATTTTTTTTACCATAATTTTGTAAGATAATCCCTCATCAACTATCATCATCTGCTTTTACTCCATGATCTAAGAAAAAACCCTTCCAGATAATGATCCTGGATGATCCAGTTCAGATCAGGGCAAGGTAGCAGGTTTTTCGTTATACCTTACCCCAAATTAAAAAAAACATTGTTTTTATATCACATCATGTTTATGAACTCATTTAACTGCAGATTGCTGACAATTAATCTGTTACTTGTGAATGAATATGGTTTGTTTTTGATGAGCATACATTGATAGGAGCCCTGAGTCCATCTGAATAAAAGAAGCGATGGTGGGACTTGAAGCTACTCAGAATATCTTAGAGTAGAGTAGAGTGAAAAAAAAAGTACTAAGTGACTTCACAGTATTCAGTCATGTAGAGAAGCAAATCCCATTCTTAGTTTTAAATGCAGTTAATGCATACAAAACTGGAGAATTGTGTCACACATAGCTATTTCTGTCCACATGGAACGTCTCTCAGGTAGTGTATTCATATTAGAGAGTGCTATATTTTATCAGAATACATGTGTACATTTTTGGATTATAAATGTTTGAGTTGTAGATAGCAAATATGGATATACATCGTTTAACATGATCAGGAAACATTGCCTGGGTTAAATCCATCTGTCAGAATAATAAAATGTCATCCCTGTGCCCTGTAACAGTTTGAAGTGTATTGGTGAATATTCATCACTCTCTCCCAAAGCTAGAAATAAGAGAGATGAGTTTGCCCCATCTCTGGTGTCATCCCAATGTACAGTTGCATAGAGAACTGCTTAAAAATGATGGCAGTCATTGGATGGGAGTCAGTTCCAATACCCGGGACATCTTTCAAGCTAACGTTCTAGGAATGCACAAAGTCGGTCTCCCATTCATTATCAATGGAGCGGCTCCAGGCTGTAAATCAGAATGACATCACAGATGAAAAGCTTGGTTCTTGAAATTTAAGCTTTGGACAGACCGCATTTATTTGAGATTCAGATGCTAACTGAGCCTGTTACAGACACTTCAGCATCATGCAGCGGTGCTTTACTCAGTGGCCCAAATTTCAGATTTTCCCACTGAGAGATGTGGCCTCCTACCTACCTCTACTGGTAAAGAATATATATGACTAAAGGCTTGTCCAGTTTTACTATAGGAATACTTTGATGAAACTTAAATCAAATACAGATCTTACTATGTCTCCTGTTGGCCATTTCTCTTGATGTAAAATAGCACCTATGAATGCTAATAAACAGCCATCTGAATCTGCCGATCGTAAACAAAGAGCACGTTATTCCAAGCGGTTCAGCACCCTCTTCAGCTCAGCTATTAAAGAAGTGCCCTCTCTTATGTGTTTAACACGTGTTTATGTAATCAGGCTGATCACCATAGCAGTGTAGACAGATGCAAAGCTACCTGGTATTTAGGCACTGATAGGACTTTTGTCACCGATCTAAAGCCTCTTTCCTCCTTTTTAAAGCAGCAAATGTACGTTGTGCATACCACTTCATGTTACTCACGGAAATGAATGTTTTTTCTTTTCTGGCAACAAGGTTCTTCTTTAAATGATTCAGCTTATTAAAAGGGCTCTAAGGGTGTAGATTATTGTCTCAAAATGCCTGGAATACTCATTCTTAGTAACCTTGGATAAAGCCATGTGTTAAACCTATGATGTACAATGTGACATCAGTATCCTGATCAAGGACGTATGCAAATACATAACATCCTTACCAAAAGTCATAAAACGTGACCGTCATGTGCTGGAGGCACAAGAACAGAGCTTGAGGGAGTGGTAAAAAACAGCGGTGTGTAGAATATATGATATATAACAGTGATTTCATATTGTGGCATTACATTTTTGACATGCTACATGGATCATTCGACCAATTAAAACTCTCAATACAAAGCTCAAGGCCTTGATGTCTCAGTTCTACTGATGGTACAATATTTGGTAAGGGGTACCAACTCCACTGTCTCTTTTTATTTCTCTCTTTATTTATTCATGTTTACTTTTTTTAAAAAAATAGTATTATTACCATTTTCATTAATATGTATATGCAGTGCTATATATTACTCCTATCATCACTTACATTCTGTGTTTTCCTCCTAGTTTTATTTGCTCAGCACCTCCTCTGTTGTTAATCAGCTGCAGACATGTATGCACCTAAACACATGCACACGAGTAACCTCAATAACCACCCATATTATAGAAAACAACCAGTTTGCATATCAATAACAGCAATAATACTATTATGCCTGATTATCTTTTGCATATTTGTATGTTTGTCTTGCTTTTTCCTGTCTTGTCCTGTCCCATCTTCATCTACCTCTATATACATAGGTATATAGTACTAGTGATTGGAAATACCTGTCACTACCTTGATTGATTAGTTTGAAAATCTTTTGTTAAGTTAGTGTTCTTTGAATCAAAAGTTTTAAGAATAAGCCTAACTGTGCCATTTGAATCGAATTTGGCTGTTCAATACAAATATTTGACCATGAGTTCCCTTTTTTTTTTTTTTGGTCCTTCAGAGTGACAGTGATGTTCATGTAAAATAGTAAACATGTGTGCTACCTATGACAGGTTGGAAATGTGCACCTACATTTTTTTTTTTTTTTACCTCAGTAGATATCAATCAAAAGCCAGAGACTCTCTTCTTCCAAGCAGCTCTTTCTATGTTACTCAGACTAACCCTGGGTCTGGGTCTGCAGCTGCCTGCACAGGAGAGCAACATGAAAGTCAGACGCCCTCACTCTTCAGCTAAATCTGGGGACAGAAATGTCCCCATAAGTACATTGCACACTGACTGAGAAAAAAAAATAACTGCTTGACTAGAAGAATCTCAGTTGGCTCAGGGGTCACCAACTGATGATTTGAATCTTTGACTTTCAGGGGGCAGCCCTAGTTTATATTCTGAGCAGCAGCTGAATCCATTGGACAACCTGGAAGAGAAATAACCCGTGAAAAAAGGCTATGCCTTTTATTGTTCTTCAGCAGTCAAAGCAACAACAGACTTGCTATCTATTTTATTGCTGTCTATTTAGAGACAGTGCTGATGGTTTAATGTACTTTTCAGCATCATCATTACGTCTGCATTGTCCATCTTTCCTTTCATTACACAATCTCCTGCACAAAGCAGCAAAGTTTTTCTCTATGCCAAAGACATCACTTGAGCCTTCAGAAAACAACCGTAACTATCGTGCAATAAATGTTGGATTTACAGTGATGAAAATACAGTTAACTGTAGATCATCTAACACTTTGGCCTCTGTGATGGTTTTAAGCATATGCGACCATCTATTGTACAGTGTATTTCAGCCATCCACTTTATTTCATGTGACTGCCTTGACTGTTTTCACTGCACTGTAAGCTGACCTACAAAATAAAACCACATCACATTATAATGAATTTATGCAAATTGCACTGTCAAAAGTCATTTGCCAGGCCAGTCTGCTTCTTTGGCTTACATTTAAAAGGAATAGCATTATTACACAAGAGAGATGGAATCGTCTTGAATGGTAGACACAATATAATATTGTACTTTATTTGTCTCCAATGGGAAATTTAATTATTTTTATTTTGTTATTTTTCTTGATTTACACACACATGCACACACACACATGCATCAAATGTGGAGAGAATGATGGGTCACCACAGCACACTACCATGAGCTAGGGGTACCAGGCATTGGTTGGGGGCATCTTGGCAGTGCCCAGGAGATGAACTGGCATCTCTCCAGCTACAAGTCAGTCTGTCCAGGGATTGGACTGATAGCCTCCATTTATTAGCAAATTAGTTGATTTTGATTACAGCTTGACATCTGTTAATATCTTTTGAATCCAAGAAAGTTGAATCTGATCCCGATATCCATATCCATTCCATCCATTAATTTTAGGTGTGAAATGTTTAAGTCCTTTATATGTCTCCAACTTCAATGTAGTCAATGTAAGCAGCCATTATTTAAACAAACTGACAAGGTATTACAAACATACTTGGACCTCCAGTGGATTTGTCTAGCAGAGCATATAAAATCAATCTTACAGGCACCCTAACTTTTTCACTATCCTCATTTATTGATACTGAAAACCAGCCTTAACAACATGTACAATTTATAACTATGGAGAACTTTGGAGACAAATCTGCAACAAGCAACAGAAGGTACAATTGGCCACTAGCCAAAGAGGAGCCTCTATCTCTAACCTTCTGAGCATGTTTTTCGTTTGCATATCGGTTTGGATCTTGCAGAGGCGTGAGGTGCAGCTTTGGAAACTGCACTCAAAGATTGCAAAACCCTTTGAGAGAATGTACTGTAGGTGGACAGTCAAGTTTCTGGTGCTGCATGATGTCAAAGAAATTATTGTGTTTATCAGTTATTTTGGATCAGACATGTATCTGTCATCTATGCTTGATTACTCAAATAGTCTCTTTTCCAGCTTTTGTGAATTACGCATCAGAAGTTCTTGGCTGCTAAAAATTGTTACAGCTGGGAAACTTACAAAGATGCAGTGGACCTCCACTAGTCGATAGAAGCTGGAGCTGATTGTCAGGTTTATCTTACAATACCCTGAATGGTGTAGCTGCATCATATCTATGGCTTATTGTAAGAGAATACATAAAGCTCTTCTTTGCAATCACTTCATGCAGGTTTTCTGGTTCCCCTTGGAACATTAAGTGAGCCTGAGATTTGGAAATGTGATTTTTTTTCTGCCATTTGTTTGGAATTTTTGAACAGCTATTTTGCCATGCTAGCTAGTAGTTCTAAGGATGATAATGATAGGCTGTTGATTGTAATCACTTTGATGACCAGCTGTCTTAACATGTAGTGCCATGAGGTTGAAATTATTGTTTATGACTAAATACCTGCAAAACTTCTGGAATAGCTTCCTTTTTGCTTTCAGTGCTAATTAGCAAATGTCCACATGCTAACACACTAAACTATGATGATGAGCATGTGAACATTATATTTTCCTGACATCAGCATGTTAGCATTTTCACTTTGAGTATGTTGTTAGTATAATTACTTTAGTGATTAACCCAAAGCTTCACTATGAGCTTCAGCGGTACCCTAGCTTCACAGAGCAGCACCCATTGTTGATGACTCAAATGTGCAAATGTTTAGACCCAAAACAGCCCTGCAGGCATGAAATGCAATCAAGAAAGTTTTAGTGACAGATTCATCAGTTTGAAGGCTTATAATGCTATGCCATTCCAGCAGCCCAATTCAGAGGCCCCACTAGTCCCCAAAGTGTCCCATTGAACCGAAAGCTAATTTCTGAGAGAGCCCATTATTATAAAAAAAAAAACAAACAACAACAAAAAAGCGCCCATCACTCCAGTGTCCTCTGTGTTTAAGTCACCAGTCCCAGATGTGTTTTTTTTTTTTTTTTTTAATACCAACCTTTCACAGCATTTCCCTGCAGCATTCGAGCCACTGGACCTGTTTTCTTTTCTTTCTTTGTTTGTTTTGTTAAACCGAACCATCCCAGCTTTTCCAGCAGCCATGAGCTACCAATCTTGGGTGTTTTTGTTGTTGTTGTTTTGTTTTTTGTGCTTAAAGCTAATCACGTGTTCTCCACAGCATTAATGTCAAATTCAATGTATCCATGGTTTACAGAAGCATTCATTACAAAATAAATCATCTGGTGACTGGGTTTTTAAACTGTAGTGAGTGTGTATTTTCAGAGAAACAAGACTGCAGAAATTGGCATTTGTTTTTGGGAAAACGAACTGTCGGAAAAATGGGGACTTATGAGGCTTTGGAACCTTGGAAACAAAGGGCAGTCACCTCCAAAACAGAGCAGAGTTAATACAGAATTTGACAACTATGGAAAGGTATCAAAATGGCACAACGCACAACAATAGAGTGGTAGAAAGTAGTAATACACTGTTCACATCTAGAAGTACCGGGAGTTTTTGATGTGTCACCATCTTAGCCAATTACCCTGCATGGGGTTGCGGCAAAAGTTGAGCCAAGTTAAACATTTGACCTTGCAATTTGATTGCCTGATCCCTAAAAAGTGGCACTCCCACTGCACCAGACTGTCCTCATTCAAATGATGCAGGGCTGAAGTTGTTGTCTGCATTTGTAGTCTCATTGTAAAGTGAGTGCCACCCCTGTTAAGTATAAGTATGCCAATGCATGTGCTTTTCTTGTGCAACCTTCTCTATTATAATTATATGGGTTTTCTATCTGTAACTGAATGTGTGAAGTGTTTTAAGGCCTCTCTCAGCAGTAATGCCCCATAAATATATTGAAATTTATACGATGCTCAGAGATGTGGTAATAAAGAGAGTGTGTGGTTTAAGACTGAGAATAGTGAGAGAGTTGAAAAAGTAGGTTTGACATCATTGCATTATTGTATCACAGTTATTTTTATACTTCAATTTGCAGTCAGAAAATTATGCTTGTATTTGGGCTATTCTGGGCAATCCACTGATTCAAATTAGCATCCTACCAAAGTGATGGGAAAAAGTTGATAGTTTTACCCAGGCTGAAATTAACCCAATTGTCAAGAATGGCAGGGTGTTAATTTTATACCCTGCATTGACAAAATTATGCTCAGGGCTCCCATATAAGCCCAGCATGCATATACATGCACCTCACACAGTATGAAAAGGAATTAAAAAACACTTTATGTTTCTCTAGAGGAAGAGATTGCTGTAACACTGTTTCTCAGAGCACTTATTGGGATGTCTGTTTACTGAATGAAACAGCTGCAGCTTTTTTCCCTTCGTCTCTTTGGCAGACATGCATAAACAGACAGATGTTTTTCATGTCAAATTATATCAAAAGTAATTAGAGGTTATTAAGCATTTGGAGTGCTAAGAATGCAGCGGTATTACATCCATCCTCATTTTGTGGTGGATGAAATATACATATTTCACTTTTGGGGATGTATTAAGCACAGCAGGCTCCTTGACAGCTGGTGCATGTTTTTATTCTGTGTATATGAGTGTGTGCTTGAGTGAGAAAGTTCAACACTTCTGTGAGGGTTGCCTGAGACACATACGACCTAGTCTTTTAATTTGCGCTATAAATATGCTTTTACAGTTTCCATTGTTGCTGGTTGACCAGTCACTGTGAGAACACAGATGCACTCCGTTTCAAAATATCTCAGGTGTAGATCCACATCCTCCTCCTCCTCTTAGTCATGTCAGGCACCATTGCTCAGACAGCAGTGATGCGCTGCAGATGCCCCACAGTCATGACTGCACAGACTTTGATAGAGAAAGGTGTAGGCTACTGGATATTTAGTTATTTTAGCAGCATCATTGTATGCTTTCATTTTATATTTATTGAGGAATATGCCCTAGATATTACCCCTTTTGTCTATGGGGGGGGGGTTAGGGATACACACACCTAAAACACTACACACACAATAAAGTGTGGTGGACAGAGCAGATGGTGTTAAATTCAGTCCACATAGTAAATTCAATACACACAGAGTAAATTTCTGCATTTCTTTTTCTTTTTTTTTATTCTACTATGCATATGCAGATGAACTCTACAGTATGCATGAGTGTCTATGCAACTCAAAGAGCTATAAGTTCTGACTGTTTTTCATACATTCTGTTTTTGTAACGGTATTTGTAATTCTGCATACAGGACAGCTGACATTAAGGGGCTTTTACCAGTCCTGTCTAAGCACTCTATTTAAAGTGTTGTCTAAGATAATGCCTGTTAAAGTTTGTTTGTCAGAGGGGTTGTAACGATCTGTGTTATGGAAATAACAGAAAATTACTGATTAATTACAGTAACTAGATACTTCTCTTTAAAAAAATGTGAATTACTTTACCAATTGCTACCTCCAATGGTACTTAGTTACTATGGAAAGTAATGTGCATTGTGTTTACAATATCTGCTTCAAATACCTGATTACTGCACACACAGTGTGGGACAAGACAACTGCCACATTTTATCTATGATTGTACCCATTATCAGTATGATGAAAAGTAGAGGAACAACTCAGTTGATATGTTTTGAGAGGTCTATTTATTTTATTTATCGACAGGCCTTCAAATCAAGCAACATAAGTTAGTTCTTGGCTGGGTAGAATAACTTTTTCTCAGACATTTGACAATTTCTTATCATGATAGGCCTAATGAAATAAGATAAAAAGTTAGCAAAACACAAAAGCAAACACATAAAGGTTTATACAGTTATTCAAATTCTGCATATAGACTGCAACTTGTCCTTGATATAGTGGAGGGAAAAATAATGTCCATATTTCAGGGCAGCAAGGTCAAATTGCCTGAACTGTTGGCCATTGTGTATCTGATATTCTAAAGCTGACTGATCTATTTACGACATTTAATGCATCATCCATAACGTCAGGTGACCCACAGACACCATGGCATTTTAGTAAGTTTTAATAACTAAAAGAAACACTGCGTGTAACAGTCCACCTTCTTCATCTCTCTGTCTCTCTCAAACCAACACGGTCTCACTCTGAACTCGTCACATGGTGCCGCTCTGTCAGAACCTTCCTCATCAACCTGTGACATTTTAGGTATCCTTGTGTTTCAGCTTTTTACGCAACTCCTAACACTGGTAACTTGTAGGTCTACACAAAAGTCATGGTTCAGTTTGTAGCCTGGTTTAGGAGTTCGGTGCAAGTTCGGTACAGCAGGCAAGAAAGACCCAAATACATAGAGGACACATTTCTTTTTTAAATAATTTTGAACAGTAGTGCAAATGTCAAAGACAATCAAATTCCTCTTGCTGATGAGTGAGGTAACATTTTCCCTGCTGGCACTTCTGGTAAACTATTTTCATAAGAAAAATTAGGAATATTTCAAGCACTTCAGTACAATCACTGAACAAACACATTCCCAAACTGCAACAGTTGCACTTAAAACTGTAATGCTAAGAAAGTGAAACCACTAGAAATACATATATGAAAACTTGGCAGTTGAAATGGTCTTGGCACTTGACTCAAAAATTCTTCATTACTAGGAAACCGGGCCATGATCTGCTAATTTATCTCATTTCAGAGTAGGCACCTGAATTGCAAAGGCTGATCTCTTTTGGTCTTTAGACTTTTGAACATCTAAAACAGGGACTTCACAGGATCTCAGCCAGAAAGCTGGTATATTTGGAAGCTCCCCCTGTGCTTTAATAGTCATCAGTGAGATGTTAAAATCACTTCTAAAAATTAAGAAGTAACTAGTGAAGTGATATCAGGATATGCTCTCATTTTAGTACCAGAAAGACACTTTTTTGCCATTTCCAGAAGAAGGGAAATTACAGGAATCCAAAAGGGACAGTTTGCAGGTTTGTTTTGGGGAGAAAAGCATGATTAGACTGGTTTATTTGTACATGGTTTGTTTTACAGGATTCTTCCTCTGCTGTGTAACAAACTGGAATAGAGGGCTGTGCGGGTTAGAAACCAGGTGGTTTGGTTATGCTGGCCAGTTATGAGAATCTCACAATGTTTTGGCAGTCATGAAAGTCCTAAAGGCAGCTGTGGCCACAGCACATTATACTTGGTCATTGTCCAAGTAAATCTGTGCCATCCACATAAAGATGGAAACACAATGTAGGAGTGTGAATTAGATGTTGTAGATGCAGCGTGAAAATATGGAATATAAAAAGGGGGTCCCAGCTGAGATGTTCTGCAGTGACCCTTACAGTCACTTACAGAGTCAAGACTTACTCGGTAAAGTGCTGTGTTGGTAATGGCCACCCAGTTCCTGGTATGTCTGCTAATGCTGCAACTGTATCAAATGTTAGGAAACCTAGGAATGCATTATTCCAACTGCTTTATAATCATAAATTTATTGCCTTCAGAAGGACAATTTCACTACTGTGATAAGTTTTGAAAGGCAGACTGGATTTTTCAGACACTAGGTTCACATTAAAGTGAAGAGAGAACCATTAAGCACCTTAAAGAGAGTGTTTATACTTTCAACTGACATTGTTAATTTATACCCTGCATACTTTCATAAGAGAGCTACGTGTGCATAATAATTGCAGCTTTTTTCTTACTAAATTAAGTTTAACTCACATCCTTTAACAACATACCACCTACACATGTTCTTATTATGTACTCTCATTTGAAGGAGAAAAAAAAATTGCTTTCTTAATGATCATCTAATTTCAAACAATTAAGTGTTTTTACTGACTGATTCCAGCCTCTTGCAACAGCACTTGTCTTGTTGCCATTTTAAGTTTTAGTTACAAGTTAACAGTTTGTTTTTACTCTCTCATGCCAACTTCTTTCTCCTGCTTTGCTTTCCTGTGACATCATTAAACTCTTAGGGCTGGGAAATATGTCAATATTACAACCCCAGTTTTGAAAACCTAGGGACATTGAGTAAAAAGTAAATAAAAACAATGATTAGCAAATCATTTTTGACCTATATTCATTTGAGTACAGTACAGAGACAAGAAATTTTTCTTGTTTCTTTTTTTTTTCTTGTTTTCTCGAACTGAAAAACTATCATTATTTTTTAAATATGCATGATTCTGAATATGATGCCTGCATCACATTCCCAAAAAAATTGCACCACGATGCTCAAAAACCACCATTTGGGACAGCCACAGTTAAACAGGTTAATTGGGAACAGGTTATGGAATTATTTTGGGGGTAAGAAAGAGACATCTTTGAAAGTGCATCTAAGTGAATGAGTGTATATTTTACAAAAGACAATAAAGTTCATGAGTTTGACCATTAAGTATATTGTCCAAAAGGACTAAGGGTCAAAAAAGATCTGCACATGATTGCATTCTGTTTTTATTTACATTTTACTCAATGTCACTTTTTTTAAAAAATTGTGGTATATCTATCATAATACGAGACAAGATATTGTCTTAGGTTTTGGATGGCGTAATCAATAAAATGATGTCTTTTTCTGGGTTTATAGACTGACTTAAAGTGATGTAATTTTCTGAAATGACCTTCCTGTTCTAGCTTTCATATTATTTCCCTTCACTGACATAGTTATTAAATCCATATTACTGATGACTATTTATCAGAAATCTCAGTGTAAATATTTTGTGAACGCAAAAGTAGTCAACACAACAATATACTTACAATATTAATATCATAGGTCAAAAACATCATTATATTTTATTTTTGTTGTATCACCTGGCCCTAACCTTTATCAGTCAAGATCATGGATTAAGCTCAAAACATATTTCAAACAGGACTCCATGCTAATACCAATAAAACTTAATGCAGGTAATACACTAAACCTGCAGTCCTGACAGAAACAGGCCTCCTAACTCACCAGGTGCCATCATCTATGGATGCCAAAATTATCATTATCTGGGCTAAAAGTGATGCCTTTGTATTGTCTCTGTGGTGTTTATCTGCTGTGAAGCTCAGATCAGAGGCACTTCTTACCAGAGATGAACCTGACTGAGCCACAGGCTACTAAAGAGAGTGAGATTGTGTTTATTTTGAAATGAAGTTCATGGTGGAACTCTGGGTAGTGTTTGTTTATGTAGGTCTGACAGAATCTGGCATCCTCCTAACTGATGAGGACAATTCTGCTTTGTGACTGAGATTGAGAGTGGAAGTGCCCAAAACAGTGGGAGGATCGGCTGTCACAGCAAAAAGTTCAATTAACTTGAGGAAGAAAGGAGGCTCTCCGTGCCCTCCCTTGTAATATTATCAGTGGTGTAATTTACGACCTGAGAGTTTCAAAAAGATGTAGCTCACCACTCAAGTTACCGAGGCAGCTATATTTATGAAAAGCTGTGTTTTAGATTAATGAACCAGCAACAGGGGGGGTCTTTTGACTTTTAAATTAAATTTTTAGAAGATCCATTTTTCAGATGGAGCTTAGCCCAAGTGAGACAGATAATTATAGGTCCTTGTGATTACAACACACAAATGCATCAAACCCTAACTGCTGCAAACAGGGTGCCCAGTCATTAATAGTAGCATACAAATTTGGGGTATTCTAATTACAAGGCAAAAGCTTCCATCACACCTCCATCTGTGCTGTTTGTTGAGTATCTTAGAGTCTGAGTGCCTCTGCAAAATGGATGAACCTGCTTTATGAAAGGATGAAATTCAAGATGTTATGGGCAGTAATTAAAAAGCCCATTAAAACACCACCACCCTCTTAGGTTTTACAGCTGGTAGATTGGTGAGGCACGTCAAGTGCTTTTAGTCATTCTCAGTATTTCAGCATCGACAGTATATACAATTAAGTAGCTTGAAGCTCAGTTTTGGGACTTTGTACTTTGAAGAATCATCTGCTCACTTGAAGCATACTGTTGATTGTATGTGAGAGGTGATGAATGCAAAGCAGATGAATTAAGGTTATACAGAGAGTAAAATTCCCTGAACTCTGTATAACCCATGTGTCTTTATACTTGGAAGCTGTGATTTTGCTCTCATGATTCAGCCTGTCAGGGAGCTGTTACTCCTGTAGGCTTTATGCTTTATATACCTCTCCTCTTTTTAATAATGCATTGTCACTCTGTGTTGAAACACCAAAGATTTTCTGTCTAAGCACATGGATAGTTCAGCATTGACTGCTATTTTAGTCCAAATGTAGTCAGCCAATATCCATATCCAATCACACATTGAAGTGATGCATTTTTACCCCCACGTTTTCTGTTAAGTGTGGCACGCCATGTAAAAGTAGCAACAAACAGTGTATACACATTCTGTCCGTACCACACTCGCCTGACAAGTATTATTTTTTTAACAGCATGTGTACAGTTTATAAATCATGTTTTATCCAAACTGTGTGTTTCGTAGCTGAAATATTTCCTTTTCTTTTGGTCATTAATAGTAATTGAAACATTTTTTTTAATTTTGGCACAAAAACACCAATACAGGATCTGTAATTTGACCCAGCCACAAAAAAAGGATTCTTTTCATTTGAGCTGATTGTTTGACATTATATGACCTTCATCATCTGGTGCCTTTGCTTTTTAGTATTATCTCACAACAACAAAACATTTTGTCAATGGGTAATCAGAGGCTTTTGAAAAACTATTTAGTGTTTGATTTATTTTCCACCACCTACTTCAGTGAACAACAAACTGAGTAAAAGTGTGATTGTGAATGCTGTTCAACAAGAGGGCCTTTTATTAATTAGAGACTGATCTGTCTACACAGGTACAATTTTGGTAGAAAACATGCAGATAAATGGCCGTGCCCAAGACCCCGAAAGAACCATCTGGCTGACGTTACTGGACAACTATGACTACTGGGTGATACTGGAACCAGCACGGCAGAGGCTCTACCTCAACAGCACTGGGCGCGTTCTGGACAGAGACGTGAGTACAGGACTACAGGTGGTGATCTGTGGTGAGACATTAGGGGAAAATTTTTAAGAGGTTCTAAAAATGTTTACACTCAAGCTCATAATTTGGAGAAGAAAAACAGTTATATCATAGGAAGAAGCACATCATTATCAAACATACATACTACATAACTTAAGCTGATGAAGCATCTGCACACGTCAGAGAAGGACCAGATTCTTGTATGGGGTGTTAACATGCCACAAAATCCCGGTTTCTATCAAAGTGCTGCAGCTGGCATATTCAGGTTTCTCAAAACCAGAATAAGGACTCACACACGATTTTGAATCCAGCACAGTTTTCCCCTAACCTGACTGGTTGTGGCCCAGCAGATGGCCAGTGGAGGGGGAGGGGATATGCTGACACAGAGAAACACTCATTCTACCACCTACCTGTGTGCTTTTCAAAATCCACATGAACTACTCTTTAAATCGGCATAAATTAGATCCACTGCACAGCAGTTATTTTTTTTAAAATGTCACTTTCAAAGCTGGTTCTCCTAATATTTCCGTTATTAGAGTGGTTAAGAACACCAGGAGCAAATTCCAGGAGTTGAGTTTTCATTAACATGGAGAACAATGACAGCAAAATGGCATCACTGATCTGTTTTGCCTAAATGTTCTTTGGTCTAGCTCATCTAAAACTTGTGGCTGTAAGCATTAACGTGTTAATCCTGATGCAATTAAGGTCCTTATAGATCATGATATTTTTTTTAAATTGCGCTAATTGCTGGCCTACGTGTTTGCCTCTAAGAGGCAGTACCGGGATGACTTTTAAAACTAGAGCGATGATATGAAGACGTGATATCATTTGAAACTAGAAGACCCCAGAAATCCAGTGATATCAACCATGTCATGCTAGCTTCTCAGCAGGAGGGCTGGATAACGCTTCAAAATTAGGCTAAATTTTGGGGATGGAAAAACAACATGGCCATTTCATAGAGCTCCCTTGATCTTTGACCTCAAGATATCTGAATGAAAATGGGTTCTATGGGTTCTATCTACTCATGAGTCTCCCCTTTACAGCCAAGCCCACTTCATGCTAGTCACGTGCATTTTTTGCCGTCATTTAATTCCTAATCAAGACAATCTGGTAAGAAATTCTTTACCTTCTCATTATGGACTTCAAAACTGTTTTGAAATGCAAAATAATGGAAATGAAAACATGATTAAAAAAGTGATTAATCTTCACTATTGAAATCCTGTGATTAATTGCTATTGAAAATGATTAAGTGTTTGACAGACCTAATTAAAACACATAATCTGTCAGCATGTTCGCATGTCGTTCACAATGTGATCTCACAAACTCTAAAAATGGCCATGATCTCTTAAACACTGCATCATGTGGTAGCTCATAAAGTGCGTCATCAGGTTAATTGTTCACTATGGAGCTTTTTTTTAAACTAGTCACCTACTGACAGCATTATCTTTAAGTAAACATTACAACTAACTTTTAAATTACAATTTTAAATTACAGACACTCAAATGTCCTGCAGTTATTACAGATGAACTAACCAAAGATCCTTTACTCGTTCATGGACTCACGGTGGTATGACACAACAGTTAATGGCAAGCAGCTGCTGCAGAATACATATAGTGGGAAACACTGTAATCGTTATTGGTGTTATGTTGGCATTGCAAAAACAATTTTTTTGGTTAAGTTGGGCTTTCCATTGGACTGATGGCCATCCAGGCCTGCACAGTTATAGGGAAAACACAGCCGGATATAATCCCCTCTTTTTGCAATGTCACTGTGCTTCTTTTTTAGTACTTCTTTGTCATCTTTCATGCTTCCAAACAGTGAACAGAAAAAGAAGGTGATATATCAAACTTGTCATGCAAGATAGCTTAAATTAGCATTCTGTAAATTTGACTGATAACAGCAATCATGTCAAAATTATCAGTATAATATGGCAATTAACCTTGATTCTTACTAAACATTGATCTTACAGTAACAGTTTAATCTCTACCATTACCCTATTGCTCCTTATTTTTAATAACATTTTTTATTCATGATGTTTTTCAGTGTTGTTTATCATCAGACTGAGCTTGTGGTCAGTGGTTTCAATGTAGCATGATAATTCACCCCTTAGCGCGGAATACTGAATAGTAAGTGAATGAATAAATGCAGACAGTGTGTCTGTCTGTATGTAATATGTTCAGCTCTCGAGGGTATTTGGCAAACCTGCTGTGAATACAGATCAGTCTAAATGGTACAGTATAGGGTGTAAGGTGCGGGGTGCACTGGGTGTTAAGTGTTGTGAATGCTGTGGTAAGGGAGTTGTTTTTGAAGTGCGGTTATGTGCTATGGGGAGGGAGCTACACATGAAGCTACTCACAAGAATATCCTGGAAATATGGCCAATTAACAGGAGGAATGAGTGAACAGTGGAGGAGCACACAGATAAAGTCAAACCTCGGCAAGAGAGGGGGAGGGTGAAGCTAACTGGGGTGCATTACATCATTTACTGTTTCTAAATTCAGATTAGGTCTGACAAGTCGCTGTGGCAACGAGACAAGCTGTTGTTGTCCAATATACATTTTAAACAGAACATGGCACAAGGCTCACAGCTCTTTGTTTGATCAGATAGTTGAATATTTAATTACATGTTATATTCAAAAAGCGAATTCAGGCTGCACAGTTCAGTTTAGAATTAAAACAACAATAGCCGGGATTTGTTTACACCTGTGCTTTAAAAGCAGTGTGATCATAAATTGCAATTTTGTTTGATTATTGCTGTTTTTTTATGATGAATCATGATAAATTCAGTATCAGAATAATGTTCACCAAAAAATATGATGATTTAAGTACATTGGTTCAGCCTCGGTGGATGCTGATAAACAGACATTTTTATGCCTCGGCACTGACGATAGCTGAGGCCAGATGCATTATGTTTTTGGGTGCTCCGTATGAACATATGTACGTACATAAGGCCGTATGTCTGCCACATTCTTGTGAATGCGAAATTTTAAGGAAATCTTGAGGAATATTTTTTCTAATTTGGCGCAAACATTCAAGTGGACTCAAGGATGCATTGATCAGAATTTGGTGGTCAGAGGTCACACTGAGCTTGCATTCATCTCATTCTCGTTAAAGCGGTGTCTGAAGAACACCTTGAGAGAATTTCTTCAAATTGGACACAATCATTCACTTGGACTCAGCGATGAGCTGATTAGAATTTATTGTTCAAAGACCAAGGTCACTTTGATCTTCCAGCCTTCTCATTTTTGTGAACGCAATATCTGAAATTTGCGTAAAGGTAGTTTCCTCGAATTTGGCACAAATGTCCACTTGGACTCGAGAATGAACTGATTGGAATCTGGTTGTTGAAGGGCGAGGGTCAAGGTCACAGTGACCTCGTAAAAGGTCAGGGCATCTTTCATTTGATCATCTTTGATCAAGTAGACATATAATTCTTCAGAAAATGCAAGAAAATGGCTTATTATGCTTATAATGCAATTGCTTATTATGACACCAGTCAACTAAAGGTCTGCATGTTGAAAGAAAGGGAAAAAGAACATAAATAAGAACTTTCGTTGTATTATCTCAATGAAATGTCTTTCTTCTCTCTCTCTCAGCCCCCCAACTACATCACCACCATTGTGGTTCAGGTCCAGTGCACCAATAAGCTGGTTGGTACGGTCATTTTGCACGAGGTACGGATTGTTGTGAGGGACAGGAACGACAACACCCCTCGCTTTCAGCAGCCACGCTACTATGTTGCAGTGAACGAGGTAAGGGAGTGACCCCTTATGTTCTGCAGGATTTGTAACTGAACATGTGCCAGATTTTCATGTTTGTTGTGGCATCTATCAAAATTATTATGTTGAAAAATGAGCCAGTACTAGTGAAATTGGTGCTGCCTGTGTGTTGTTTTCAGTCCATTTATCTCAGTGTCCCTGGGTCCACAAAGGAGGGCACAGTGACATGTACTGCTGTCTGCCACAGAATATTTTTTTGTCAGTGCCAGTAGGGTCACCAGAGTTCTCAAATCCAGCACGTAATTGCTTTGCATCTGAGCCCACTGGTGCAAAATTGATTGTCAAAATGTTGAGGAACTTCTAGTTCTAGTTAACTCAACGTTATTGTTATTTCTCATTTTTGATATTTGAAATAAAACTAACTTAAGTGTCTTTTACAACTATTCTCTAATATATTTTTTCCCCACTTTGTGTGTGTTTACATTGACATGATTTACCCATTTATGGGGGTTATCCAGATTATGATCTCATTTGGGACTGGTGTTTAATGAGCACAAACAAATTGTTTTTTCATTCAGTGTTGAAAAATACCACTTACCCATTTACTGATTACATATTGCGGTTTATTTGCTCAGGCACCTGTGATGATGCAATGGGAGATAATAGCAACAGGAGATCTTTGACACTACATTGTACTTTAATACTACTTGAAACCTTAAAGGAACAGAGTGTGGGATTCAGTGGCCTCTAGTGGAAAAGACTGCAGATTGCAACCAGCAGAAACTTCTACCATGAGCCAGGTTTGAGCTCCCGATTAGGATTCCTCCAGTGTTCATTGATTAGGAGGTGAATTATCAGCAGAGGCATCCCTCTCTCCAAAACAAATGAACCCAGTTATTTCAACCAATAAAAACACTGAATAAAATAATTTCATGTTAAAAAAAATCTGTGTTTTTCTGACACTTCTTGTTGCAGAGGGGCTACGAACTACAGTGGCAGACATGAAAACACAAAATGTCCTATGTAGATCCAGTGTTCTGTGTTAATGGAGACACAATTTAGTGGCACAACATTGCTTATTTTGAGGCGATTAACACGAAAGAAAACAAACTTATTACATTATATTCCATTTCTGCTAATATTTCCCTTAAATCTTGCACACTGGACCTTTAACTGCTATTTTCTTCTCTGCTCTAAGTGCCGACCATGATCCCCTTCTCTTTATCTTGCAACTGCAAGCACTACGTGCTGAGATTACGTTTCTTCTGAAAAGAGCTAAAATTACACTGCTCTCCTCCACACTGTCACCAGCCTGTCACTGTCACTGTGTAGGACAGGGAAGCAGTGTCTTTGTTTCATTACCGAAAGACAAATCCCAGTTTCTTCATCACTTCAGAAGTGAGACCAGGACTGGGATGCTTTTGCAGCTGCCATGTTATGTGTCTCCGTTGTGTCATGGGGCTGAAGTCATACCAGTGTAGGTATTCGGCGGTGCTCAATAACCAGGATAAAGTCTATACATGCAACAATATACTGGTTTCTTTCTCCATTCCTCCAGCGAGCATATTTGGGTTCTCATTAATGAGATTAGGTCTAATCCAGGTTTCTAGGCATGGGATAAGGTGCTCAAACACATAAACAGCATACTCCAAAAACTGACTGTTAACAGGTTATTCATGTCCATGTAAACACACTCATTGTGGCTGAGTAGAACTGTATTTTTTAGTGCACCACATCCTCATAAGATAACAGTCAAAGTGTGTTCTTTTTTTAAAGTTTTTATATTTGACTGATATGGTATGCATTCATGCAAACTTACAGGTCAGGAGAATTATAAATGTCTGTTGAGCACCAGACAGGACAAACTTTTTTCTCCAAAACAGACCTGCAATGATTCCAAAATATTCATCTCCTAACTGTACAGTCATGTGTTTTGAGATAAGGAGATAATTCCCCGCTGATTTCCAGACAACCATCATCTCCGTTGTTCACACTTTGTGTACATTGCGTGTTAGAAATTCCTGTCACAGTGTGTTATCATAGCCATATGCAGCTGCCCCAGCAGTGTAGTGAGTCATTCTACGTTGCTGTCAACTTCTCCCCTGAACAAGCTCTCCTGCCCGCTGCCTGGTCCTGTGGACTCTGCTGAGGGCTCTGGGGAACAGCAGTGGTTCTCATACTTACTTTTTATTATTCTGTCAGCAGTGTGCATAAGCCTTCAGACTGCTGCTGACTGCAACATTTCCCCTTTTTGATTTTCTTTTTTTCTTTTTGTATACTAATGGGCTGGAGTGGCAACAGTAATAGCTATATGCATGGGCTCTCTGCTGTAAGTAGATGTTGTACTCACAGGGGGCTGTTTGAGCTGTTGACTTTTTGTTCTCCCCACTCATGTTTTCCTCCAGCTCACCCCAGTTGGAACGACTATTTTCACTGGCTTCTCAGGAAATAATGGAGCTACGGACATCGACGATGGGCCAAATGGACATATAGAATACAGCATCCTTTACAACCCCAATGATCCGGTATATGGACAAGTCACGCCATGATAAACACCCTCTACACCATTGTAAATTTCTTCAACAACCATGACTTATTCCTCCCATTCACCTTTCTTTCTGTCTTATTAAATTGACTCTGTTTTTCTTTCAGGCATCGAACAGAACAGTGAGTGTCGCAAACACCCTTTCAGGACACATTATTCTGGCAGAGAGGCTAAACTATGAGGAGAGAACTCGCTACCTAGTTTTGGTCCAAGCCAATGTAAGTGAGCTAATCTGCACAAGCACAATCACTTTCAATTCAGTATCAACAGATTACAAATAGGCCTTGATGTTATACATTCGGATGAGGTTGTCTACCTCAGCATTGACCTTGAGGGTAAAGAACTCCCAATGCCACTGTGCTGATATCTCAGGATGTGCTTTGTATTCAGTTGTAGCAGCTGTGTTCACAAATTTCCATTTGGAGCGTGGAATCAGAGCACTCAAGGACCTGCTATTTCTTGGCCTAAAAGAGTAACTGTGTTTCTACCATATTTCAAACCTTTCAGTTATTTTAAGGTTGTAGGAGGCGGATGTTTTGAACATGAAGTCAATAGTTTGCTGCTTCAATGAGTTCAAGTCCTTACACTGCATAATTTCTATTTCTGAGTGCAGTTTCAAAGCCAGATCTGGTGTATGTTCTCTTTTTTTTTCTTTCAAAAAATGTGCCCAACATTTAGCAAACCATCCTTTATATTTTCAATTTACCATTCATAAATGAGATTCTTGTTCCTTTTTCAAATATTAACAAGGGGCAATTAGAGGTTTCTCGGATGGCAGTCTGTGTAAAGACATCACAAAAACAAGCTATTAAACTCATATTTGACTAATACTAATTCAGAGATAGGTCACAGTCCGCAATGTTAAGATGAGAGTATAGAGCCCGCCATAGTTTCATTACAATGTCCCTTTTTTTCTTCTTCATTAAAATGATTGGAAATGTCTTTAAGACACGCTGAGATAACTGACTGTAGTCTGTAAATACCAGAGCAGCTCTGCATATCAGAGATAATTATGGCTGCATTATTGTGCATTTTACTTGAGGGCGGGACTTTTCCTTCACACTCTTTCTGGAGCAACATGACTGAGACAATATTGTAAAACAAATAGTCCCAATGATGCCAGTATGGGTTACGATGAAGGCTCTTTCTCTTACACGAAGCCATTAGGCAGTAAAACCACGTACTTAACACAGACTTTCGGTTTAGTACTCTTAGAACCGTTCCTTATCTGCACGGACATGTATCGAAGCCAGAGATCTGTTTTGCATAAGTACATAAGTTGCCAGTGTGACCATATACTGTAAAAATGATGGACAAAGTGACATTTACATAATCATTGGTTTGTGGGATGCCCTTTGGAAGCCTCGATTTTGGCATTTCAGCCATCCCCATCGTGCTTTGTTTGGAGTCAGAAGTGACTTCATCTGAGTGAGAGGGTGGAGTTGTGGAGGAGTGAGGGGTGGATTTGACTCACAGACTGTGGTGGCATCTCACAGACAGTTTGTCACTCAAGCTGCCCTGCCCTTAAATATGCATAATTTTGGGCATTAATAAAATGTACTGATTACTGATCACTGGTCACTGATCTATCCAGCTCTCACAGTATTTACTCTTCACCAACCACGTCTCTGCCTTATTGATTATCTAAAGAACAGGGTTATGTAACATTTTGGAACAAAAAGAACAGGCTGGCGTGCTAAGAGCAGGGATGCAGTGCTGCCAGAGTGCACAGGAAAGACACTCCACCACTTTTTTAGTTAGTTAATGAAGTTAGTGAATAGAATATTTGCGTTTCTCACATTTGAAATACAAATGGAATTGTAAAAGTTATCATATTGGCATTTAAGGTGTGTTTATTGGTTCACAGCGTCAACTCATGTACTTAGTAACATGTAAAAAAGCATTCCAGCTTAAAAGTTCATGGTAGTTGCCAGTGATAACTTTTGAGCGGCACATTGAATTAAATTATTTTTTTCTTAGTCAATGAATTGAAACTTGTCCGTGTGGGATCAGCTGTTACAGTCGATTTTCTGTTGACCACTCAACAGACTGCAGTGTTGTGGTACAGAATGTCATCCAAAATTTTTGACAATGGAAATACAAAAATAACTGTCCTAATATGTAAAAAACTGAACCCAACCCAACCAAACCAAACTGGACAGCTCAGTGAAACTGGGCTTCAATGACTGTTGACCAAGCTCCACCGACCAAGAATTTGACTTTAATCATAGAAACTGTTCCCCATTTTTAAATGAATGCTGCGTCAAAGACTGTTTGAAAGTTGGGAGTCTCAATATAAAAAATCTCTCTTAACAAAAAAAGGCAACAGTTATCATAATTCACATCATTATAATCACTTCCAAATCACTGATTAATTACCCTAACAAGCAGCGGTCAAATATTACACCCTGTACAATAAAGTTGAAGTACTGCCGGCCATATAATAATTCAACAGTCAATTCATCTCACGTTCTCTCCATTTCCTGCATGAGGGAGCAAAAGACTCAACCCTTTAGCCTGACAAGAAGTCCTCCAGGGAGATTTCATTTTCTCTTGCAAGAGGACGTCAGAGAAGAGAAAGAAAGAAGACATGGTATTTACTAGAACTCTGCGCTGCTTGTGTCAAGAGTTCAATTACACCAACAGCGTGAAGCTTTGAAGTGCTGTGCTGCTCACTTCTCGGGGTACCACTGTGGGAAGCAACAGTACCACAAGAGGGAATCTTTAAGGATAGCATCTGAAAAAAAAGATATGTTTTATTGCCTAGATCTATTTCCTTAAGAAGGAAAGGTTTTGTAGAATGTAGAGGAGACGTGCTGTTCTATCTGGTTTAAGTGATGTTGGACATACTGTTTGCATCATAACATCTCCTGCATTCAAGTACATGGACAAGTGGGAGCCTTGAAACCTGAGTACTAGTTGAAAGGTCTTTGCCGGGGATATGAATTTATTATTTAGCAAAGCATAAAGCAGAACAGCCAGCTTCCTTCATCTAACATGATGCTTTAAGGAAAAAGTTGTGTGATGTTGATAATGTTAAAGTTGGAGTAAACAAACTATTCATTTGTATTTTTCATATGAAAACACTCCTACAAGCTTTTTTTTTTAGTTGTGTGTTTTTCTATTGTTATGATCTAAAGTTTTCCATATTGCATTAGAAATAATTGTGATTTAGCACTGTATGTTGTGACAGCATCATTTTTTTTATTTATCAAAGGGAATATTTCAATACTCTTCTACTTGAAGCATTCGAAAATGTGATTCTGGACCCGTTACTGCAGCCAAACAAATGAAGAATAAAAACTGAATTAATGCATGACTGTGAGCTTCCATAACGCCCACCGTTGTAATAAATACTGAAGAACAGCTTCAGAGATCTGTCATTGTTTAACATGTTATATTGATTTTAGCTCCAGCAGTGTGTAGCCACAGTGCACAAAGCAACAAATCGTTTGGGAGTTTTGAGGTTGAAATTGAAAGCATTTGTTTGTCTTCCAGGACCGCGCTCCGTACCCCCCCAACAGGCGAACAGCTACAACAACTCTGACTTTGGACGTTTTGGATGGAGACGACCTGGGCCCCATGTTCCTGCCCTGCATTTTGGTGAACAACACCCGCGACTGCAACCCTCTCACTTACCGTGTAGCCATCCCTGAATTCACTGAACCGGTAAGAACCAGGCAGACAGGAAAGTGTGAGCTCGCTGCTGCTCTGCAAGGTCATTTTAACAGAATATCTCTTGTTAATAGTATGTGCATATATCTATTCTCATGCATGGAGGTTCTATCTGTCGTCCTGTGTGTGCTTGTGCATTGTGACACATAATGCAGACTTGTGATGTCACATTTTTGCTGCATATATACATTCCTGCTGAATGTTAAGATGTGCCACACATGTTAAATAGGCTAATTGTCCCCTTACACCTTGTTTTTGCCTCAACACCTGGAGGCAGGGTAAGCTTTGCTGTTGTGTCTCAGCATGGTAATTCCAGGGGCATTTTTTGGTCTGTTGGACCAACAATTAGAGCTGAAGGCTGAGTTGACCTGGGATGACAGCCAAACACCACTGGAATTCATAGAGGCAAGAAAAATAGAGGGAGATGCTGTGGCAGCCGGGATAAAGAGTCTAAGGTGGTTCACCAATAGAAATTCTATGTATATCCATAAAAAAGATTATCTATGTCTATAGGAATATATATCTACTGTGTATTTCTATGCATGAAAGGATCTGAACTGAATTGGACTGTTCTGATTTACTGAATTGAACTAAAATAGACAAAACAAGCTAATTTCAAGATCCATTTGGTGTTGCTCTGGAGCTTTCGCTCCTATCACATGATGTTGATCAGCAGATGGAGTCGGATCAGTTGCCATGGAACTGTAAACGTCTACACATTTCATGATTCAAAGCACGTCTAGGACTCCTCATAAAAGTTGAGCTTGACATTTTATTCTTGATCTTGGAAACAGCAGTTGACAAAACAATCTCAACTCTTCTATCTCGCTTGTTCTGGGGTTTACAACAGTATAACACAGTCCTCATCAGCAGTCTAGACTAGACTGGAGTGGAATGTATTGAATTGAATTGGATTGGACTGGAGTAGTCTGGATTGGATTTGATTGGATTTACCTGACTTGACTGGATTGGGGTTGGCATTGTGGTGTCATCAGAGTAGGTAGTTTGAGTCTCAGCCCTGCTCCTCTCTGTGCAGAGTTTGCATGTTTTCATCACACAGGTCTCCTCTGAGTGCTCAGGTTCCCTTGCACAGTTCAGTAGACACAGTACAAAAGGTGCAAATTGAAACTCTGAATTGCCCAAAGGTGTGAATGATCTTGTCCGTGTTTTAGCTCTTGATCAACAAAAAGTCTCATATTTTATAGACCTGCGGGTATAATTATTTTCTCTCATTTTTATGTCAAAAATGTTAATGTGAAAAAATGACTGTCGGAGCGTTTCAGTTTTTCTAATATGTGGAATTGCTTTACAAATAAGTGCCAAGTTCTTTTGTTGTTTTTGTTAATTGTAGCTTGGCAGACCAATTTATAGTTTCATTAGCGCTACCAGCTGAACCATGATGGAATTTAAGTACACATATCTGAGATTTCTGCTCCCAAGCAGTTTTGAAAAAAAGACTGCATCAAATAGGGGTTAAGTGTACACAGTTCACATGTTTTGAACATGGGAGTTGAATTGAATTGAACCAGAGAGAGATTTAAAAACACAAAAGCCTGCAATAATGACACAGTAGGAGCTTTATAGATTGCCTTAGAAAATCAAAGGTTGTAGATTGATGCCTAAAAGGAGAGAGGGAGTAATAACAAAGATGTATATAGTCTATACTGAAATGCGTGTGTGTGTGTGTGTAGCTGTGGTTACAGGGGAGCTGCCACTGTAAGTCATAGTTGTTTGTCCAGACTTTCAATTCAGGGTTTGCCCATGTAATGTATAATTTATGATAAAAGGTTTGCAGACTGCTAAGTATGCAGGACCTGGTAGCACCAGCTGCACAAACCAAAGCTTTTTTCATTGGTGTGAGAAAATGTTGGCCTTCCTTCCTGTTTTTTTTTTTTTGCTTTTCCCCCTCTGAACATTACACGTTTTCATCCTGCCAAAGCCCCACGCCATGAAGTCTGATGTTACAGTGATAATACATTACATACAGAGTTTTTTACAGAATATCGCCAGTGTGTATTAAATCTGCTTCTTAAAATTTACATCCCGTTCTCCCTCTTTTACTTTCCTTAAACAGTTCAATTTCTTTCTTTTTTTTTCTTTTTTTTTTAGGAATGGCCTACATTTGCATTGCAATTTTCAGTCAGTTTTTTGCTGCTCTGATTTTTCTCCATTCTGCAGTGTAACCATTATACTAACATGTCTGTCCATGGGGAGATTTGTCTTCTCATAATTGATGAGTGTATTGTAATTAATCACAATGGCTAGACAGGCATTATTAAGTTGATCTGTATTTATTTTTTGCCCTGGGGGGATATAATGTGGGCTCTGGAGTCCCCTGGATAATGACTGCTGGAGGAGGGTATTATAGCTAATCATCATTGTGCAGAGCTAGGGGGATTTGATTTAGCGCACCTCCAGACATTGTAAAAGCGAGAGGGCTGATTAGGGAGGGGTGTAAGGATTACTTCAGCGCTAGGGGATATAAATATACCCCCTCAGGGAAGGATTCTTCCTGCCAGAGAGCTGTTAGCCATGTGCCTGTCTCCGCTAAGGAAGTTTAGCACAGCCCTCTTAGCATAGCCACATCCACTGTATCAGCCATATGGAGGCATTGTGCATGAGGAGAGGTATTCTTAAATGTGATGTGCTAAACATATTCCCACTTCGCCATATGTGCAAAAGTGTCGCGGTAGAGCGGGGTAATTAGTGCTGATGATGTCTGAGTATGCATGAGCAGGAGAAGTGGCCTACAGCACCACAAACAGATTATCCTTGATGTGCAACTCTATTAGGCATATTTAGAAGCATGCTGATGAGTAATAGATCTAATAGCGCTGGCTCATTAATTAAATATCCTTATAATTGGCCAGTGTGCTATGGATTACAACTGCTAAGGAAACTGGCCTACTTCAGGATTTTTTTTCTCTTTTATTGGATATCAGAAATATTCTTTAATGCCTTCGTGTAGGCTTCGGACATGGCCTGAAGCAATATGTTATCATATTGTCAGTACATCCTTCTGTCCCATTCTCATGAACACAATATCTCAGAACACCTTAAGGGAACATCTTCAAATTTGGTGCAAAAATCCACTTGGACTCAAGAATGAACTGATTAGAACTTGCTGGTCAAAGGTCACTGTGACCTTGTGTCCGCCTCCTTCTCATGAACATGAATTCTCAGGAACCCTTTTAGGGAGTTTCTTCAAAATTGGCATAAACGTCCACTTGGACTTAAGGGTGAATTGTTTTCATTGTGGTGGTCAAAGGTCAAAGTAACTGTGACCTTGCGCATGTCTCATTCCCTGGAATGCAATATCGCAAGAACACCTTAAGGGAGTTTCCTTAAAATCACATCCATGTGGACTCAAGGATGAACTGATAAGTATTTCATGGTGGAAGGTCAAAGTTCAAGGTCACTGTGACCTCACAAAACATATTTTTGGCCATGACAAATTTTCAGACAAATGACCAATAGGATATATTTTTGAAGTGATGATATTTTGTATACAAAAGGTCAAAGACCGACTTCACTGTGGTATTACAATGTTCTTTAAAAACATTACAGCTGTTATCCAGTGTCATAGCTCAGAAACAGAAGTAGAGACATTTGGTCAGACACTGAATTGCCATATGTGAAGCATTCATGTTTTAACAGACATAAATATAAACTGTTGTGCAAGTTGGGTGGTTGGCGGAGGCATACAACTGCAAGCTAGTAATTCTAGTTCTTCAAGAATGCCCAATGACAGAAGTTCCTCTCATCCCCTTTAAAAGCATAAATCAGTTTAATGAAGCAGGAAAAGAGTATTGGGCAGTTTTTCTATAGAGCTGTTTTTATCTGGAGGATTATAATTTAAAGTGATATACAACACGCCACATAAGATTATACAGCAGCCCAAATATTGATATATAGCACACACAATATGTTTTCAGGGACTGATGATATCCTTTCTAAGTGGAATTTTCCATTTCACAAGACACTGAAATTCCTGTCTCTGCATAATCATGCACTCAATGTTATTTTAGGGGACAATATCCGTGTGACTATAGGATACAACTACACAGTAAACAGAAAATAAACGGATTTGCATCTAATTGTCTTGCAGTGTTGTTGACTGACTCCCCCTCCCTTTGTTGCAGAGCAAACTGAACCCACTGAATGTGACCCCTGTGATCCGGGCTGTGGACATGGACAGGAACATACAGCCCCCATCAGACAGACCTAATATTCTTTACTACATCCTGGTCGGTAGGTTCATCGCGAATCTTGATTGCGTTGAATGTTATTTGGCTCAGGCGGTATGCCATGACTCGACTTCTGAGTGTCCATCCTGGTGTTCTTGATGTTTTCATAAAGTGCACTGAATCCAAATCTGTGAATGTTCTCATATTTTTATTGCAGGTCATCCAGTCACATATCCAGAGTATTTCTCCTTGAACAGAACCACTGCAGAGCTGCGTGTGCTGCAGCCTATCAGCAGGGACTTGTATCAAAGGTTCACACTCATCATCAAGGTAAACAATACACTTCAGAATCAGTTTTATTGTATCAAAGGTTACAGAATGCCCGATAGCAAGATTTACTGCATGACTTTTGACTGAAACTAACCCCAGCACAAAATACTGTTGAGTGCAAATCTACTTGGAAATTACAGTGGTTCATTTATCATGCATACTTTACGTGCATAGACAGAATTCGCAAAATGTAAATTGGTTTAAAGTCACGCGAAAGTCATCCATTGCCTGTATGTATGAAAGCTGCATTTACTGAACCAGATGGAACTTGAATGTCTTATCAGCGTTCAGCCCAGGGTAAAATATTGATTATTCTGCTGCCTCCACTTTAGGTCAACAAAGTTTTATGAAACAATTCTGTACTCATATTTTTAATGTGCTCGCGCCACATCAAGTTTAACTCATATCCTGATAACTTTAGCATGCACCCTTACCCACTCCACCTAGATAACCTCAGTCCTGAAGGCCATTAACCTTATCTCTAGCTGCTTTGGAGATGGGGGTGAAAAAGATGTTATGATTTATGGACTTAGCAGGAGGATAGGCTGCTGCGCTCTTCTGAATCCTAATTTAGAGCAGAGTCAGGGATTGCCTTGGTGCTGCTGCTGCAGCAGTGCAGATGAACTTTCCATCCACCCATCACTAACCTCTAGACACCTCTGAGCACTGTGTAACCTGCTGCTTACTGGGATAGGTGGGGAGAAAAGAGATGAGAGGAAGAGCTGATTTCCACGAGAAGAAGAAGATTGATCATATGAGAGGCATTTTGCATGTCTTCAGGAGGATTGTGCATAGCTAGGGGGAAGGGACACAGTTCAAAGGGGGAGCAGGAAAACACCAAGATAGATATAGAGAAGTGTGAAGGATGGTACTTTAGGAGACTTATCTACCTGAGTCTTAGAGAGGGGGAGGAACTTATTGCTCAAGGACTCCAAGGGGCAGGAAAGTGAGAATTAGACTTGGGTGTCTTGAGAGTGCTTTGACGCAGCACAGCATGTGGTATACATAGCTTATGCTGTGGGAGGGAAAAAACACCTGTGGTGGAATGAGCTGCAGCATCTCAAGAATGTTTTAGAAAAAAAACACATCTATTGTTCTTCAGAAGTCATGATTGATGCTGATAGAGCCATATCCAGCAGGATGGCTGGGATTAAATGAAGAGAAGTGACACAGGTAGATTGAGATGGAGAGAAAAAGTCTGGTTAAAAGGAAAGAAAAAGACAGCAAAGAGATGCTGACACTTAAAAGATGATGGAGTCCAGACAGGAGAATCAAGACTGATAAACAGTGACTTTTGCTAGTAGTAAATCTCCTGTAGGCATGTGTGTGTTGTAGCACTGAAGCACAGGTCATTTAGCACTGCCTCCCAGAAATAGGAACATCGCTAAAGAGCGAAATCACCAGGGAACACTGTAATCCTACACCCCGTCTTTTCTCTCTCAGACAAAAATGTGTGTGTGTAAATGTCGAGAGAAGAGGAGAGCATCCAGGCACACACACTTTGTCTGTCAATGACAGCACTTTTCCCTCGGGTGTTTTCTGTGAGCAGATTGGATCTTTGGGTCAGCGTGGTGTGGGTGTTCTTTATTATCACTCAGATAAGGGAAAAGGTAGAAGATGTTTGAGAAAGATAGTCCGCCTAATTTGGTAATGCCAATAAAAAAACATGAAATGGATTGAAACTCAACTTGATGTGCAAAAACTGCTTAAATTTTAAACAGGATTTTTAAAATTATTATTATTATTATTATTATTATTATTATTATGGGGAATAAACACAAGCCAATAATCAAAAAAACACATTTCTTTGGCTGCTGCACTTTACCATTTAGCAGAGGAACTTTATTCCTCTGTTGCAATTGGCACTCTGAAACACAAGCCCAGTGAAATTGAGCTAATGTGCGGAATTAGTTCCAGGTCATGGCTTAAACTGATGTCGCCTCACTCCTCCTCTCCATCTGTATTTTTAAAGCCTTAATGTTTCTGAGGCTTCACAGTGTGGGAGCCAATAGTGACATATGTCCTTGTAGTGACAGTCTGCCTAGACCACAATATATTTGTTTTTTTCTGGCAGGGCAGGTGTCACATTTGGGGTTAAAGTGCAGCCTCTGTAGGTTTTTGTACAGTTTGAATAGCTGGGACAACACACATTTTGGTTTGTGGTAGTGCACTGTGCTACTTTAGCAGTCGTGTCACCCGCCGACTGTGCGGAAATGAAGGGGAAGGAATGTTTACATTCTGGTGATCGTGCGATACAGTTTGGTACCTGTTCCACTGTACGTGACACAAATACAAACTGGGTTTGGATGAAGGTGAGTCAACATTTCACTCATGCATTTTTAGGGGAATGTACAAGTCTGGGATTTTCTGTGTAAGCTGTATTGTAACATTTATTGTGTCCAATTACACTGCATGCTCTAGTATTTTGGAATATTTAATGTAGTAGGATTTTTATGCCCTCGTGCCGGCAATAGCCTTGGCCGGAGGCATTATGTCTTCAGGTTGCCCGTCCGTCTGTATATCCTTCCCATTCTTGTGAATGTGATATCTCCAAAAGGCCTTGAGGGAATTTCTTCAAATTTTGCACAAACATCTACTTGGACTCAACGATGAACTGATTCAATACTTTTCATGAAACTAACTTGTCGTGGAGGCGTAGAACTGCAAGGTGTTAGTTCTACTTTTGGAGAATACTGTTGGTTTTATCAAGTACTGACTGCTACCTGATTCAGCAATTTGAACCTCACCATTTATCCCAACATGCAAAGTGACATTTAAATGAGGTGCGTTTCTTGGCTCGGTCCTGCATGTCAGTTTTTGGAGAAAGATATAAACATGCCAAAGAGATGAAGAGGTTGTCAAGTTGGATTTTGTCATATCAGACTGTTGCGATGGTTCACTTGAGCTTTCAGGCAAAACAGAGACCCCGTACAGAGATGCACAGGGTTCAGCTCAGTTCAGTTTGCTCATGGAGACAGACCACACTGGAAACAAGTTCTAGCAGCCTCGTTTGCTAGTTCATTGGTTAATTCTGGCACCGACTTAGCGAGTCATATTTCCATTGAGCCTCCTTCTATCATTGGTCACCCATTGGACAGAGTAGCAAGAGCCACTAATTACTGCCTCTCCCCGACAAATGATGGTATTTGCGTTAAGTGCTCTGGTAATTACTAAGGCCTAATCCTAAGTGGACCCCTGATTAAATTTAGTCAATGTAGCTTTTTGTAATTGAAATGACACTCAGAGAAATTAAGCCTTTCTGTCACTGCCCCTGCATAAGCGTCGGGACGGCATTACTCTTGAGTGTGTTACTTTCATCATCAGACTCATTATTAGAACTTCTTAATAAATTTCCAGCAGACAAGTTATCAGTGTTTTATAGAAAATGTAGACTTCCTTTAAGGCTGAATATTTGAGACACTGACCTTCTTGCTCTCTAATTCTTTTTTCTTTTAATTTTAGGCTGAACAGGACAATGGTCACCCCCTTCCAGCCTATGCTGACCTCATTATCGAAATCCTGGACGAGAACAACCAGGCACCGTATTTCCAGTTTGCCACCTATCAGGGCTATGTGAGTGAGTCCTCCCCTGTGGGTACGACTATCTCAGCCAGTGCCAACCTCACTGCCCCCCTGGGAATCATCGCTCTGGATAATGACATTGAGGAGGTAGAAAAAAAGTGCCTTTATCAGGCTGTGCTCACTGTTGCCTACACGTTAAACATGTCCACCCATGCATGTGTGCACACAAACACACAGCGTATTCATTAAATATTGATTAGAGGTCCAAGTTTGTTCATTCCTTTGCATTGTGTACTCATAAAACACATGAGTCATTTTTCTGCTGTATTTTTCTCCCTTGTTGTAGCTGGCTCCTGGTGATACACCTGTAGGTAAAGGGGTTGCTTTTAGATGCAGTGGCACACACATACACACATAATAGGGATGTCCCGGTTGAGTTTTTTTTCCAGATCTGCAGTGTGAGTCCTTTGAATATTGCGTATCTTTTGATACAGAGATTAATCCAATATTTATGTTTTCCTGCATAATACAGCTGCACTGTGCGCACTTAATAGCTTAGTGTCGGCCTCCAGTTATATCAGTAAAGCCAATTCAATTAAGGGATTTGACTGCTTAACAGCTCTGCATTAAACCTGCATCACAGCTTTAATTGGGTTCTTACAATATTTAACGTATAGCATCCTGGAGTGTTTTTGTATAATATCTTTGCAGAGAAAAGTGTTGGTGAGAGGCTGTTGAGGCAGGAAAGTTTTGACAGGAACTTCTCTTCATCTCCACTTAAAACAAAATGCTGAAGGTTAAACGCATTTGTTTTGTTTTGTTTGGTGTAAAGAACTCACTTTGCTCGCTCTGGCACAATGTCAGTGTGGATATTATTAATTGAAACTGACGTCTGCTGTTTATTTTTGGTGCCAGTGTTTTGTACATATTGCAATGGGGTGGCTCTGACAGCTTGTCGTACCTGGAGTGCAATAAGTTACAATAAACAAAGGATCAGAAGTGGAAAGGCTTTATATTGCCAATACTCATCTATTAAATAAAACCCTTGATCAGCTTGATCCCTACTCTGCAAATCGACTTGGGACATCCCTACTGTTAATTCATGCATCACTTTGCAGTGAAAACAAACTGAAAGCACTCATCACTGCTGGAGACATCCTAAACAGCAATTTGCGAGCTTTTCTGTCTGTTTGCAACAGCAGAAATTATATGTTTTCTGTTATTTCAAAATTTCATAAATGGTGAATTAAATGCTACGCAGGTCTCCAGTAATGACAGGTGTGTGTAGATTAATCTAGCTGACTGATTTTTGTATCCTGCTGGGATTGTGTGTTTGGAGTGTTTTGCTGTGCTGCATTTTTTTTCTTTTTTATACGCAGATGGGTGTTTTTGCTGTGGTTTCTGCAGTCAGTCTAAACTTACGCAATTATTCTCTTTGAATATACCAAACTTTGCTTTTTCAAAAGACTTTTATATTTGTTTTATGAATTCATTGTCATGTGTTTGTAGTTGGTTGAAAGGGGTGTTTTGACATATTTGTCTGACACATTTAGCAAACTGTGTGATTCTGTGTTTGCATGTCTGTGTGTGTTTGTTCACCAACCACAGTGGAGAACGATTTAAAGGGGCAGTATGGAGAATTTAGGGGGATTAGTGGCATCTGGTGGTGGGGACTGCAGATTGTAACCAGCTGAAACTTCTCCCACTGCAGTGTCCTTTGATCAGGATGTTTTTACTGGGAGCCAAATTATTAGCAGAGATCTCTTCATCTCCAAAATAAATGATTATTTACACTGGTAAAAACACTGAATGAAGTAGGTTCACGTTAAAAAACTTTGTTTCTCTAACACTTTTTAGCATATCAGGAATAGGACATTAGTTAATTTGTGTTAACTTTATTTCTCAATGACAACTTAAGATGCAGACATTTGGGAGTTTTAACTAGGAGAGTTTTCCATTGGAGCTTCTAACTACAGTGGCTGATGCATAATGTGAATGGCCCTATCTTGAGTCAGTGTTTGATTTGTTTAATCTTGGCTACTATAGAAACATGGTAGTGTAACATAGCAATCTCTGCAGACAAGCACCTGCTCTCTATATAGATAAATTGCTCATTCCAAGGTAATGAAAACTCAGCATTTCTTATTTTAATGTTATTGTACACTAAAGATCATATTATATCCAATTTCTGTTAATATATCCCCTAAATCCTACACATTGGACCTCTAAATTCAATTATACCCTAACTGCATAGATTTATGTTTGAATTGATGAAAACACAGTGACACACACGCACAGCTAAAACTAATGACCACTACCTTTAGTTCATCTTTCAAAATATCCCTATACTCTGTCTTTGGAGAAGATTAACAAATCAAAGTGGAGTGGAAACAGAGATAACAAAATCAATAAGCCACCCAGTCCTGATGTTTACCAAATTCTCTTGAGAGGACTCATTGATGGACGTGAATCGAAGCCGACTTGCAGCAATGGACCACAATGAACTCAAGGTTTATTTGTTAACAAAGTCCAGCCTCAGCGGTGATGACACATCTTTGGTTAATGGCTCTTTTTAAGAAAATGTTTTCAAGCTTAGTTAGCATCTGGACATCCAAACAATAGCTGTGAACCCCATTCTTTTATCAACTGCTTAATGTGGTCGATATTTTTCCCTGAAAAGGCTATAATGGGTGTACATTGTTTAAGCAGAATTCATGTCCTTTTTTGTTTTCTTTATTGGTATCATCATGTTAAAATACATTGGTTTGTGGTTCTGTCCGCAGCTCCTGCACCATTGTTTTCTGAAGACAGATGAGAGACCTGCAAGCCGATTACTTTTTCAACTCTTTGGCAGATCAAAATGTACTGTTTGATAGGTTTTTTCAGCCCCACAGCTGCGGCCTTGGAAAAGAAAAAAAGATGAAACACTCATGTCACCATGGTAACATGTTTCTTTTTGTATATCTTTCTGTTGGAAGACCAAAGACCCCATGGTGAAGATTACCCTGGATGACTACACCACGATCTTCGGCCTGACCCCAACTGGGATAATCCGCTACCTGAAGCTCATCAAACCTGTGGACCGGGAGAAGCAGATGGCCTATACTTTCATGGTAGGCCTCATACTCAGCGGTGGCTATCTGCAAGACAGCTCTAAAACCCTGTGACCTACATCTCCTAGTCTGTGTATATTAATAGAAGTCACAGGTTAGCTCTATACCAAGAGGCACTTGCAGATACAAAGCTGACCTGACACTTTTAGAGCAGTATGACCTTTATCAGTGGTCAAATAGCAGTGAAGTTAAACAGTGTGTTCACTTGAATTTATACATTTCATGCAAAAGTGAACCAAAGGCACATTGGACCTAAGTTACAAAAAAGACTTTTCCTCCATGTTAACTCTACTTCATACCATATAGAGCTATAAAACTATAAATCTTATTTTTGTAAACAAAGCACACGAAAACCAATAACACATCTTCACCAGTTTTTACAATGTAAAGGCAGCATTTACAAATAAAACTTCAATTAAATCACAAGCAAATTAATGGACACATTTGTTGATTTGACAGCACAGACACAGCATGCTGTAAATACAGAACACATGGTCAAATAGAGAAGTGCTGCAGGTTGGACAGAACACAATAAAAAAGTCTGGCTAACAATAAAAAACTGATGAATACTTGAAAAAGAGCTAACCTATTTACTTTAGTCTCATTACACTGACTGTATGATTCCAGTATTATCAGAAATATTAACTGTGGGTCTAGAGTTTTGCTATTATTTCCTTCTCACCATTTGTTTTGTGTCCTGGAAACTATATTGTGTTGTAACTTATGCTGCATTCTCATTAAAAGCAAACACCTCTGTGCTAGGGACAGCTTTGGCCAAAGCTATTATGTTTTTAGGTTGTCCGTACGTCCATCAATCAGTCTGTCCCATTCTCATAAACATGATATCTCAAGAAGTTTGTTGTTATGCATGTGACGTTTTTGGTTTGATGTGACGTTTTTCAGGGCAGAGATTCACAAGGATGTCAGATATGTGTCACTTCAAACATGAATGTTAACAGCCCAGGCAAAAAGTTCTGACCTTGGAAAAAAATTGAATTGAGCATTAATCCTTGTGATTGGAAAGAAGTTTTAGTTTTGTACTTATGTGTTCTGTATTTTCAGCACATTTCTATATGTCCCCTATGTATTGTCAAAATGATTTATGTGTTTCTCAATTTCCTTGTGTTTAATCTTTATGTTCACTTTTGGTTCTTAAGATGCAGTTTGGCCACTTCAGATACACATCCTACTGTCTCTGTAAAATATACAGTAAAAATCAAAGTGTGTTACAAATCCAAATCAAAGTTCTCACCAAGCTCTTGTCAAGAGAGCAAGCAAGCCTTGTCCCAAAATATCAAACTATTACTGTAAAGAGATATGTAAAGAGTGTATAGTGTGGGTACTTTAATCTTTTAACATTCGAGACGGTTCAATCTCACTGTGCTCTGCAGCTCCCTCAATGTTCCATTAGGATTCTGAAGTTCATTACTTCTAATCTTCATAGTGATTCATTAAACTTAGTTCATGGTGTTTTTAGTTTCTGTTTTAATGCTGTCACACTGGCGTCAACAGCTTGGTTTACCAAAGCGACTTGTTTCTGCGCTGCTCAGATGGATGGCAGCATCTTGGGAAATACAGTAGCTCTATCTATCCAGGGGTATTCTTCTGGATTAGAGAGCATCAGCAAAGCAACAGTGAGCTCTGAGGGAATGGTTCCCTGGAGAGTGCGAGTTTTTGAACAAGGAGGATCCACTTCACTTTAGATTCGGATGTGTAGCTGGGTTTTGCGGGGTTTGCTGGGACATCAGATATTTCTGAAGGTATAATATGTTTATTGTGTGTGTGGAGACATGCGTAGACAGCTTTGCTTAATTTAGTGCTTGAATTCATGTCCAGAATAGTTTTATCTTTTGTTCAGAGTATGAGGATCTTAAAAGATGATTGTGTTTTTTGAATATAGATGCTAAAAAGAAAATTAAAAAAAAGCCTTTATGCTCAAGATCCACTTTGACTGTGCACAACAACGAGGGCTGAGAGCATGCTTCTGTTTTCCAGGAGTGACTGTTCAGTACAGCTCTTTCGAATGGTTTCTGAATTCAGTGTCGAATGTAAAGGAGAAATTTCCATCCAGGGTCATCAAGAACATTATGCTCTCAGAAACATCCTCCATGAGTGTTTCTGTCCAGAATAAAAGATGATGCTCACTACCTTGTGAAGAGCGGAGTGGTTGTCGTTGAACATGTTTCAAGGAGGACATTAAGGGCTAGATAGCTTCTGAGGTAGATATATTTGTAATGAGCCTTTTATGTATACTGAAGAGCAAACACTCCTTAGGTCTTAAATGCGTGTACTAATTTAGCAACCCTTTGCTGGTAGTTATGAATCAGCCCATACAGGGAAACTCTACTTGAGTTGTGCCACTGGTTTTACCTTGCTGGATGACAGAAAGAATGGGCAACTCATTATACTTCATTTCCATCTTCAGTCTGACATTGTGTCCAATGTCCATTGAGGTGGGGTATCGATTTTCCCAAACCAATAGTCTGGAAAAGTTTATTTAGTCTCCACTGAAACTTACTAATTCTTTTTTTTTTTTATCAACAGACTAGTAATTTAAGGTGTTTTTTACCATAAGATGTTTCGTCAAAGGACGAGCCCGCCACCTGTTGTCCGACAGTTTCTTGAAGACAGCATCCCAGGTGTGGGACAACATGAATGCCCCCTTGTCCCGGATTACTGTCCTTTAAGCCCTTTTCCGAATCTCATTGGCCCCATGATCCAAAAGTGGTGCTTGTTGCCTACCGGGCACAGGATCTGGGCTACAAAGTGTCAGGGGCCCCCCTTGCCTTCACCTGTAAAAATGTCACTCAAATTAACACGTAATGACCAGGATGAGACACAAAACCACCAAAAAGAGATGCAAAATGACCACAAAAGGATGCATAATGTCTATAAAGACATACAAGAGTCTTGCTTCCATATAGAAGAGCTGACAGAGCATTTTGCATATTGGTGCCTAGGGGCCCATTGTCTCATAATCCAAGTATGATTTTATCGTATAACTGTGACCTGAACTATGTTTTAAAGGCTTTAAGTGTATTTTATATTATTTTATATACATAGTGTCAGCAGTTTTGTATAAGGGTCTGAGCTCTGCCAAAATGCAGGTGACCTACACACCTGGAGAACTGATGATGCTGCTTATCATGTAGGCTGTGCAGACACGCGGTAAAAAGTATTTAATAGAATTGAAAGTGACCCGAGATATCATTTTTGTGTACAAAATCTGCACTGAAATTTCACAACCTGCCATTGTGCCCAGATCCTACAACCAGTTCAATACAGTACAAGAGCCAACACAATGAGTTTAATTAATGACTGAGATTTTTTTTTTTTTTTTTTTTTTAAACTCTAAATGTTCTGCAAGACTAGACGTGGCATTTTTGAGAGAAAAAGTCTTAACTGGTCATATTATCAACCATTACAAGTGAATGCAATGTTTTCTGAGCTCTTGCTTTAAGCTTGTTAACATAATGCTCATTAGATAACGACACTGAGGCTTTGAAAGTTTTGCTTTTGTTTTTCTGACGACAGTGTTGTTCCAGAGATTGTCATTAAGTGAAATCTTTTCTGCGGAAACGCCAGCATCAAATCAATTTTTTAATTACTCTGCGCATCCTGGTCTAGAAGGAGAGAGAGTACATAGATCCAATTCAGATAAATATCAGCCCTCAAGGATTGTTATGTTTATGTTTTGTTGTCACTGTTTGTGTGTGTGTGTGAGAGAGATAGAGAGGGATGAGGCAGGACTGACATCGTTTACATCTGTTTTGTGTTTGTGCAGAGACGTGTCGGCACATGTGTAAAACCGTGGAGTTTCTATACATACAGTTACGATGAGTCAGTAAATCCAAATCTGTTTTCTCCCTTGGCTCCCAAAATTGTCTGGCGTCTCTCTTCGGGGGCTGGCTGGAGAACAGAGACTCTGTTTGATAGGAGAGAGAGCCGCTGCTGTCGTGTACGTTGTCATGTGTCTCTGTACAACACCGTCACTGTGAATGTTTGGCCAACACTAAAGGCACCCTCCTGATGTACAGTATAACCAACAAGATGCGTCATTTCCATTTCAGTGCTGAATGCAAATTTTTTGGGCAAAAACAATTTCCCCTCACACAAACATGTATTTCTTGCTGCTGCCACAGTTCTTCTTCCCTGCCATGTACTGGAGATCAAAGATGCCAAGGACAAATAAAAATACACTTTTATCAGTTTGCAAACAGTTATTTAGGGAAGCTTTATACAAGCTCTCTCTTCTCATCTATTTAAAGACATTTCCAAGTTAAAGGGAATGAAAAATGAACATATGCAAAGGCAGAGCATAAGTGGCTAAAAGACGTGTTTCACTGCTGTAAAGATAGCCTTAATATAAAATTAGGATGTCTATGAAGTAATAGACATAGATACTTTTGAAATTGGTCTTACGTGACAAGAGATAACCGAGAAAAAGGGCACTTTAGCTCGAGGTAGAAAACCTACAACTACCAGAATGCACTACACCACACCAGACCAATAAACACTCCCATATTACAGTTAAACGGTAAGCTAAAACATGTTTCTGAAAACATTTAAGGCAAGAAATAGGCAATGCAGCAACGGAATCTTGGTTTATATTTGATCAGTGATTTTAAGTTTTACCTTTTTTTCCCAGTTTTTTCACCCTCCATTTTCATTGGGGAGAAACCAGTATGGCACCAACTTCCCATTCACAAACTATTTTCTTAACAGCCAAACAGGGCACTAAAATATGTAGAGAAATAGGCAGTGCAGTAACATAATTTTGATTTATGTTTGATCATCACTGCCTAGTTTTTACTATATGAAAGAGAGAGAGAGAGGCAGGCAGGTCTGTCTCTTAATGCAGTTCCATAGTCTTTACATCTGCGGTGGCAACATAGGTGGTGAGAAAAACGAAATTGTGAAAGAACAGCCTGTAGTTTGAGCAACAGCCTGAGAGCCAGCAAAACTCTGCTGGATGACAAGTTTTGCATACATTTGCATCATCCCTCAGGGTTTCGCCAGTGGGGGAGGGATTCTTAAACACTGGTTAGATGGAGATAAGTTTTAATGTTTTGATACAAAGCTGGTTATACATTAATCATAAAGAAAGTATCCCTTTAATTGTTGTGGTAGAGGTTTGACACATTGTCTTGTCAAAGGAAAACAGTCCCAAAAGCTTGAATCAAAAAATGTGTCCTTATTTCAACAGATGGACTTTGGTCACTTCTCTTCAGTCTTCAGTTTTTAAAGCTACAATACGTATTTCTGTTTTCTTGTGTTTACAGATGGTGGCATCAGATGGCGTCCAGCAGAGCAGCCCAGTAACTGTCAACATCCTGGTCATTGATGCCAATGACAATACACCCACATTTGCTGAGGTGTCCTACAGCGTTGAAGTCTTCACGGACATGCAGCCAGGGGAGACGGTCCTGCAGGTAATCAGTCCAACAACTGCCTTTCTCCCTCTCTTTGTTCTCTTTCTCCGGCACTCTGCTTTATGTCTTTTTTTCCCATCACACAGAATCTCTCTTACACACACACGCACACACACACACACACACGCGCACATACGTCGTTTCGTTGCTCAAAGTGAATAGCCACAACAATCCAGTGCATTGTGTTGACAGGTTAACTCCTGGAACAGTTCCCTCCGTCTCATCTGCAGTCATGACAGACAAGTCAGAGAGAATGTTTCTCTTTGTCCTCAGTGCACAGGCTTGGAAAACCTTTTACACAGCAGATCATGATTGAAGTTAATTTATTGTGGTAGACATCATAGATTACCATTTATCAGTTCTTTCCCTCACATGAAAAGGATTTTAAAAACAGGATTTTATGTTTTGATTCATGAATCAGGAGCAGAGTTTACTTGATTTCATTAGAGCTCTGGCTTTAAAGGTCAGAATTTTCTTTTTTTTTAATACACGCTCATGCTACATGCACTAATACTGACTAAAGCAAGCATTTATGCACATGCATGATGCATGTGTAAAATCATGCACATTTACATGCACGAGTTCAAAACGTAAATCTATAACCCCAGTATATATTATTACTGGGAGTTCCATCATTTCATTGTCTCTTATTTGGTAGTCGGAGCATGATCTTTTTGTCTTTTGCTTGATCTGTCCTCTCGACACAGCCTCTCCAAAAAAAAAGTCAGACGCTGAAAAGGTCGACTTTAATCTGTCTTTTAAAAAAACAGCCGTTTCGCCCTCCCTGAAATGAGGCCAGGGGTCACTGAGTGTCTGGTATGACCGCTTAACCGATTTTTATAAGCCGTTTATGAGAGCTGCAGGCCCCTGGAGGATGCTGCTGCTTATTTGATGCTACAGCTTTTACTCCGACGTCAGGAGCATGAAAAAGGAGGTCTGGGCAGCTTGGATTAAAGTTTCAAGGCCTTAAAGATATCAAGCCAACTACACCATGAGGATTCATAATTACAAGCAGCTGGATGCCCTAAATAATGGGATTGAAGGGAGTGGTGGCGGCTTAATTGATAACAGACTAACAAATTATATATATATATAAAATATATATATAATCTTGCATCCCTCTATCTTGCAGCTGTCTTATCATCTGTATAAATCCATTTCAAATGAAAGGTCGCATGGAATTAATTTAGTCCAATCTAAACTTCATTGATCTTTAAGGTCACCAAACTGCAGTCATGAGGAGTGAGAATTTTGCAGCCAGCAGAAAAAAAATTGCACTGTATACTTTTAGCTAAATGCCAAAAATTTGTTCCTATCTTTACATAAAACAAAGGTCATGTCTCTATTAGTTGATAATAGGGCTCCAAAATGTATTCTGCTGTGGGTTGGCAACTTGACTGAAGTCAGTCGCAACCCCCTACCGAGAAATATTTCATGCTTGACTGGTTCATTAAGCATGTTGCTGGCAGCTGCGCAGAACTCCCCATGTAGAACTACAAAGTAAAGATAAAAATAACAAATTATAATGTGTATCTGACTCTTTCTTCCCCTCTATTTTCCCAGTTAACAGCGACAGATGCTGATGAAGGACTGAACGGTTTGGTGACCTATGAGATACTGGCTGGAGCCCAGGGAGACTTCGTCATTAGTAATCGCACTGGACGCATCACCGTGGCACCTGGTGTCACTTTAATTGTGGGAAGATCTTATGCGCTGACTATCAAGGCCTCTGACAATGCACCAGAGATCCAGAGAAGGTATTGCACAGTTGCTCTCTTCTTTTGAGGGATATCTTTGAACACATTTGAACACAGTCTGCATTTCATTAATTTTTTATAAGGAGCAGATTTGTTCCTAAGTTGTTTCAGAACTCAGTCAGTTTCATTTTTGTGCCTCCTTGGGGTTGCAGAGCAGCTAGTAGCTTGTGTTTTCTTACAAGTCTTATTTAATTCAATTTATGCTCATACTGATTCACAAGTTTGCTTCTGAATGACACGGAAAGTTTTCTCTGAGTAGAATTAGGGAGAAGTAATGTTTCTGACAAGCTGCTGTGAGCCAAAAAACAGATGGTCTTGTTCCATCTAGCACTGTGGAAATTCTTGTACAATATGTTTCATACATTGTCTCCTCTTCATCTTGTGATTAAAAAGCAAATAATTCCTTTTGCAAAAACTAGCAGCTCAAACTCCAAGACATTGTAGTTGGTGTTGGAACAGGCTGACTCTTTGATTTCAGCAAGTTAAATAAATATATTTAAACTGCCCAGGATTCAAACAAGCTGTTGTTCAGGAAGCTACAGGTTGATGTAATAACAAAATGTATACACAAAAAGGTTACTGCAAATGTCAGATCATCTGAAAGTACATTCACATGTACGTTTATAACATTTAGAAAAAAAAGGTTTCTCGGACAATGAAAGAGTAATCAATGCAGTCAGTTCCATTTTTGTGTGTGCCACTGTGAACAACTCAGAACAAGTGAGCTGATTTTAAGCAAGCTGATTTTTCACTCATGAAAAAATCATGAATAAAACGAAAGAGACATTTGCGATGCCATTGTGAACCAGATAAAGATCCCACTTCAAAGAAATGAGACCAGAACCTGTTGAGTTTTTTTTCTCTTTTCTGCAATCAAAACTCCACACTAGAGGTTTGACGTGGCATTATATAATATGAACATGTTTTACTCTGCTGTGGGCAAGGTACTTCAGTTCGGCTCAACAGATTGTCAAGGAGAAAGTGGTGCTGTCAGTGGGCTGATGTGTGCATTTCTTTTCTGACAGGAGCTCCATAACCACAGTATACATTGAGGTTTTGCCTCCCAACAACCAGAGCCCCCCACGCTTCCCTCTCTTTACCTACAGCCTGGAAGTCAGCGAGGCCATGAGGATCGGGGCTATTCTACTCAATCTGCAAGTGAGTCACTGACAACAAATCACACACACACACACACACACACACACACACACACACACACAAACAAGGCACATGCATATAGGAAAATGTGGAGTTTAATGAGGTGTCAGAATCAGAATCTGGTTTATTGCCAAGTCGGTTTTCACATACAAGAAATTTGCCTCTGTGTTTTTGTGCATATCATCAACATAGTTGGAGAAAATGTAATAAAAAATAAAAGCAAGCATTGCAAAAATGAAGAAAGTTAAATATATAAATTAGCAGAAAATTACAATACAAATATGAAAAATTACTATAAAATATGTGCAATATATCTGAATGAATATGAGAGCTGTGCAGTTTTAAGAAGTGGTACTTTTTGCAGAAATGTGCACAATTGCCCAAGTAAAGGTATGAACACAAGTTTTGATCCTAATGAACCACAGCCTCCTGGTACAGGGGAGTGTTTCAAAGCGATTTTTGTCCAGGTCAAGAGCAAAGACTTTAAAAATAATGGACCTAGCTACTGTGATGCCACTCATTCATTTGTGGACTCATTTTGGAGCCTCGAGTTTTGCGTTACGGCCATCGCTGTCTTGTTTGCTTTTTTTTTGAGCCAGGAATGACCTAATTTTGGTGAGAGGGGTCGATCTGAGCGACAAATCGTGGGCACTATCAGCAGACAGTCACTCAAAGCGGCCCTAAATTTTGTGTAACTTTAGGGCTTCAAAAAATGTAAACAGATGAGTCATTAAGTCATGTCATGACAGGGGACATTAGCTTTACAGAGAAAAACTGTTTTTCTACCACTCTGTAAACACTTAAATTTGTGCCGTAAAGTTGGGCATTTTAACATGAAGGTCTGTGGGGATTGACTGGCTTCTGGGGCCTGCCTCAAGCGGCAATTTAAGGAGCTGCAGTTTTTGGCACTTCTATGTTGGCTTCATTTTTCAGCCTCGGAGGTTGCTGCTTGGGTAGAGCATATACAGGTTATGGTGGCACAACAAGTTGCAGCCAATCACCTTCTATGCAGAGCAAATGATGCGCTGTAGTCTGGCCTTGTCCTTAGCAGTAGCAGCACCAGATTGTAATGGAGGAGGTGAGAATGGACTCGATGATAGAGGTGTAAAGTACACCATCACTGTCTTTGGCAGGTTGAGCTTCCTCAGCTGTTATAGAAAGAACATGCTCCATTGTGTTTTCTTGGTGATGGAGCTGAAGCTCCCACTCTAGGTCCTGGGGGATATTGGATCCCAGGGAGTGGAATGACTTACTGGGGAGTCCCTCAGGGTGATGGGGACAATGTGGCTGAGTTGGAAATCTACAACCACCTACACTGTCTTCAGAGTGTGCAGTGTATGTACACTGCAAAAACTGCCGATCTAACCAAGTGTAATAATCTTATATTTAGATTAAAAAATCTAGTTAGTCTTGTTTTAAGTATAAATGGATTATCTAGTGCACACAGTTTTACTGGTTTTAAGACATCTTAACAAGCAAAATTTGCTTACTGTACTGGCAGCCAAATTTGCTTCTTTTAAGTGCAAGTATGCTTAAATCTAGGGTGTTTGGCCTTAAATTTGACAGGCCATTTTTGCAGTGTAGCTCCAAGTTGTTGTCTCTACCAGGTGGTCAGTCTTTCACCTGTGGGCGGGCTCATTGCTACCAGAGATGAGTCCAGTGAGGATGTTTTCATCCATTTACTATGTTCAGGAGAACAGTGCTGCAGAATCCCTATCACATCATTACATAAGCAAATGTTAGTGTTAAAAAAAGAGTCCTTCACCTCTTTATTAGCCAGAGAGCTTGTGTTGCGATCTGCTATGAAAAGATGGAAACCTGCCAGCTGCAGCGCAGATTCTAGTATTGATCCACAAAACTACATCTCCATAAAGCAAAAAAAAAAAGGGAAGATGAAGAGAAGTCTCCGTTTTTTTCCACTGTTTTCTCAAGTTTGTCTTGTTTATTGCACAGAGAACACACACTGACAAGAAATATTCTGGGCCGTAGTTTGGAAAAGTCCTTGCCAGTGAAGCACACGAGCGCACTGGCTGGTTTCTTTTCTCTTTCCATTGGTGTTTCACTGCTTGAATAAAGTTGAGTGAACCTTTTACCAGAATGTCCAGTAATTTAACTGAAGAGATGAAAAAAATGGATATAAATCCACTGGATGTGATCCTCTTATGGTCAGAGAGCTCCAGCTATAGTAACTTAACACTGAATTGACAACAAAACACGACACAAATGCAGTCATTCAGTATTCACTATGCTGCAGCAGTTTGATGGCATTTTTAGCAGATTGTTAAGGTTTAATGTAGTTTTGCGGTCACAAAACATTTTCTCTCTTTTCTCTCATGTCTCACTCTCCAGCATCCAGCACCCTTGTTGCTCAGCTGTCACATCTCATAGCCTTCAATTTTAATGGTACTATTTGATCTTCAAGATCCTGATTTTTTTTTCCTTCCCCCAGGCCACAGACAGAGAAAATGACCCGATCACATACAGCATTGTGAGTGGGGATTCCCAGAAGGTCTTCAACCTCTCTGAAACGTAAGTCCAGATAATTTTCAAGTGCAGACGGGCCCCATAAGGCATTCCCACCAAGGCCCACTTGTGAGGGAAGGATAGTTGTGTGGATATATGGGTAGATGGAAAGGCTAGTAAAATATTGATTGACAGAAGTTTGCTCATGTGTTCCTTTGATAGCATGAATTTAAAATGAAAATAAGAATAAGGAATTGTGTAGTTTGCATGCTTATCTTGTGTCTATGTGGGTTTCCTCTGGGGGTCTCTGCTTCCTTGAATGTAATAAGCCCCTGATAGACTATTTTATTTTTATTATAGTATATATATTTTAATCCATCTGCATGCATTAAAGTAAATATAGTATAATAAAAATATAACTATAATAGTTTGCCAGGGGCTCATTACATTAGTTGGACTGCAATCTACAGAAATCCTGTTGAAATACTTTTCAAACTGACATTAGTTTGGGAGTTGATGAGGTTTCTAAGCAACAATGCAAAACAGTTGTTTATATCTGTAGGTTTATCAAGGACAACAGCTTTCAAAGTCTCCAACAGCTTGTGTGTTACATTTTGTGCTCTAAAGTGTGAAAGGCTATACATAGATGAAGAGTGACGTTATGTTTGGGATGCAGTGTCCATATCTTTGCTGTAATGGCCAGTGAGGAAGCCCTTCAAACAAACCTGGCAGGCTCGTCATTAGATTCCCTCTGATGATATAGACTGTCGGAGCAAGTGATGGTGGTAGTGAAGAAAGAATGAGAGGGAAAAGGACTGTAATGGTAGGGAGTAAATGCTGACTTACCAATTATTGGTTTTGGATTAATTATTAGCCAATAAATGACTTTGTTTTATGAACACTGGCGCTGGCTGCTGGCACTCTTGAGAATCCCAGTGAACCAAGTTGAAAAGCACACATGCTGAAACACACTCACCTGCTGCTGTTTATTTGTGTCCATGAAAACTAATGTTCTAGTCAGGTTTATTCAGTTTTCTTTGTACAGCCTAAGAACATGAAACACACATTTGCCTCAAAGGGATTAACAATCTGTATAGCTTTAACGGGAAAATAAGGGAAGAAACCTCAGAAAGAGCAACATAGGAGGAATAGACCTGCAATGGATCAGATGCAAAGAGTAGACAGAAATTATATTAACACAACATAACAACAACAACAACAAAATACTATAGGACAAATAACAAAACACTAATAATAAGAATAAGAATAATATATGGACCCAATATGCATCCATATTTTTTAAGGCTTTGTTTCCCTGTTTTGTCTTTATTACTGATGAAGAGTGACAGGAAAGCAGAGACATAGAGGGAATGGCATGCAGCAAAGGGCTACGGGGCACCTCTCTCAGTGCATTACTTAAAGTTACAGTTGGTGACATTTGAAAAATAACGCTGTGCCATATTTGCTGGAACTGTCACTTTATTCTGAAAGAGGGAAATGAGACGGATAATCTGTGCATCAGAGCCAAGGAGCCTCTAACTCAGCTGTCAGTCATATCAATCACTGCTTGTCTGCAGTCAAACTGTCAAACTAAGCAGCATTAATCAAATACGAATCAAGATTCCGGTAATGCATTGCCTAATTTTACCTCAGATGTCTTCAGAATTATATTTCAGTCCGCTGTTAAACTGTTGTTTCCGAAATAATCGACTGAAGCAGAAGCACCAACTTTCTGACTTTACAACTAAACAGTATACTAAAATATGTTTGAGAACATTCACAGCGGGACAAACAGTAACAGAATCTTGATTCATATTTGATCCACACCACATAGTTTAAAGGTTTAACTGCAGTTCACAAAGTGATTGACGGTTGAGTTGGAGACTTCTCGGCTCTGATTTGTTGTTTTCATTCATGTGTGGTAAGGCTATTAGAAGTGCAACCAGATAATAGAGTAGGCAAAGCATTATGATTTTTTTTTAACTGCACAGATTATCTGTCTCATTTAGTGCTGTGTGAATGCAGTGACAGTTTCAGGAAATATGGAAAAAATGAATTTAATAAAACTACTGCTACTACTACTACTACTACTACTACTACTACTACTAGCTTTATTTGTTGCATATTTGATGCAACATAAATTGAGGTATCCTGTCAGAGTTCTTCTGCTGTGTCATTGCTTAATATGTGCAAGAAGTGGTTTGATGAGGAGAAAAGTTCCTATCTTCATATTCTTCATATCTTTTGAATGCTTTAGATATGTGTGTAAGCCTAAAAAAAACAAAAAAAAACAGGGAGAGACATGATTTTTTACCAAGCGTGGGCGGTTAGGTCAGAGCTACGGGAAGCTGATAGACAGCGCTGACTCAGATGAACTCTGTGAAAATAATCACACAGAATAAAACTTTATTTGATAGCTGGTTTCCTCCTTCTCTCTTTTGTCCTTATCTCAGTATTTCTGTTGTCTGAGCGAACATAAAACGCCAAATATTTTTGAAGAGGAAATTGACACCAAATATCTAAGCTTACCTAGTACAATAAACATCACCATTTGAAAAACCCACCTCACTCAACCACTTGTCAGGAGCAAGGAAAAGGCATAAAATATTAAAGTGGTCAGTGCCGTGTTACCATGAAAAAAGCAAGCATATATGGAGGGAGAAGACGTGGGGGGACTGAAAATGCAGGACCCTGCCAGACACGTTTCTCACTAATTGATTAAAGCCTCTTTTGTCTGCATCCTCCGTCTTCCAGCTATGCAAGGACAAGCCCGGTTGCAGCCATGTATTCCTTTTTACTCTTAATCTGCTCCAGTGTTAAATTGTTTGTTTTATGGTGGGATGTTTACTTCAGTGGTAATGGCAAGAAAAACATGGTGACACGATCAAATAATGCTGCAATTGTTGCCGTTACCACTGTAATCTCTTCAACCAGATATGACAGCGATCTTTTTGAATTAGGTGCACCTTCTTCAGTACATTTTCCATATGTCAGAAAAATTACAATTCCATCACAAGCACTCAGCAACCCAGCAATATAATAACTTCAAGCAGGTGCTGATTTAGCACATGATGAATCAAGGAATGATTAGCTGGTGCTCCTGACGAGTGTGCAGTATACAGAGCCCTACTTCATGCTTTCACTTTTCAACCCCTCAGAACTCCAGTATGATTCAGTGAAGAGATTTTCACATTGCTGCATGTTTGGATTCAGGCTACATATGGAGCTGGCTCAATCTAGCTATTATGAATAATGAGCTCTCCAGTCTATAACTCCCTATAAATGGGGCAGGTTCTCCCGAGGGAACAGGTGGAAATGCATCAGATTTACTTACCATTATGGTAGAGAGCAGGGCGCACCCTTGAATCTGTAGCTGTCAGACGCCAGCCACTATACAAACCGCGTTCAGTAACGACATACTAACCGTCAGAGGCAGGATCACAGTTCACACATCATAAAGAAGTCTCAAGTATTTCTAGTGAGGTGTCAGGGCTCATGTGACTGATGATCACTTAAAAGTACAGTGTGCAGGATTTTAGGGGCATTTTTTTTTTTGACAGAAATGGCATATAATATTCATCACTGTACCCAGTACTCCCTCTAGATATTATGGGCAGTGTCATTTTGGAACAAAATTATGTTTGATCAGATATAATAGATCCAAAATGAAATCAAGTACTAGAAAAGTATCCCCTGACAGCCCAGTGAATGTAAAGTACATGGTCAGCCGGACCAATATAACAGCTGATTATAGCTTTTTGCAGATAAACTATGAGAGTATAGTATGAGAGTATATGTCGGCTGACAATTATGAAATGTCACTGCATAATACTAAAGATGTGCTGGAAGTAATTAAGAAACAGAACTGTCTCAATTTGTCCACCAGAGAGAATTGACAAGTTATTTCACCTGTAAAATGTCCAATCAAAACAAACTCCATTTATCAGAATTCTTTAAAATACCAATTTAAGGGAATACTTTGTAAAATGAATAACAGTCTATATTTCACACAAATAAAGATAAAGAAACTATCAAGTGTCAATATTGGATTAGCCTCAATACAGTTTGAACTTTATTTATACAGTTTAACATTGCACTGTGGCAATGAGTAAGTAGAGTTTGAAAGATTAATCAGCCAGGCTGATAGTAGCTTATTGCAGGTACCAGCTGTATTAATATCAGTGTATTGGGCCAAAAGGTAACAAGAAATGGCAGCACAGAAATTCTAAACCAGGTGTAAGGTAAGACACAGTGTCATCATTACATAGTTGGTCCACCAGAGAGCACTGACAAGTTTATTTTTACATTGAAAAATACATTTATTGATTACCATTTTAAATATGTAAATCTGACAGATTTGTATTAAGATTGTTTGTCAATATTTTTGTGTTTATGTTTAAATATATATATATTAATCGGCCATTGTATTAATTTTATTTTTTATTACCCTATTGATTTAAGTATCAGCCTAAAAAATCCAGTCAGGCTATAATCCACAGATTTTGCTGTTATTCTCCTTTTGTTGATGACAGCATCCCCTTTGAAGCCAAAGCCTTTTTTCTGTAGCATGTCAAAGTCACAAAAACCTAACCTAGAGGCCATGCCAACTTTGATAGTTGAGCTTTTTGCAGTGCTCAAGTCTCCAGTTGGCAGCCAATTGTCATTGCTTCACAGTGATTTTGAAACTGAAATTGACAGAGTTCAGAAGAAGATACACTCTTTAGCACCCTCTGAAACCAAACACTGCAGTGTCATTTTTAAATGAAGTGACTCAAGTATTTAAAATGATCAAATTCAAATACAAACACGTCACAGTTTTGTCTTTAATTTCCTGTTGTTTTAATCACTAGAGTGTAGTGATTGTTAACATATCAAAGTTGTTGTATCTGAGGTTGAATATTCATGCCTCCTGTCACTATCGTCCTGTACATCAAGTCTGATTTACCATTTAGAGACTTGATCCGAGCAGAGTGAAAATCGGACTTAGTGTGACCGGGATGGATAGCCTCTAACCTGCATCATTGTCACTCTCGACGATGCTGTTAACAGCACCCTGTCAGTCTGACAACATCTTTTCATTTGAGGTTGCTGGGGAGAGGAGGCAGGACGCTATCACACATGATCGGTGAACCTCTCAGACCCCGCCGCTCAAGTGTGGCTCAGCACTCCAGATGTAGTAAGGAATAAACTCCCCAGGCTGGCAAAGTGGCATTAATCATTCTAATCTTTGTCATCAACAGCATCAAGATCATCATCATTATCACTGTGATTATGGCAATTATCACGGTATATCTTCATTATCATATTCAAATCAAAGGCATCCTGCACCTTCAGCTTCATTGAGCACAGTGGCCTATTTTCAGCTCTCGTGCCTGCGTATAAATAAACATGAGCACAGCGGCCAGTGAAGGATGGTGTGCTGCATTTTTATGGTGATTTTAGAAAGCTGTGTTTGCCCTCTTGAACCAGCGATCACGAGGTGTATTGGATTGAAAGCAGTGTGTTTACCATAACTTGAGGCGAGTGCTTTGAAAAGTAGACAGTGTTAATCGAGGTTTCTGTAATTTCCCTGTCAGATGTTAAGATGAGGCTCTATAGCTTGACTTTATGGGCCGGAGAGGCAGGAGCGAAGCAGCGGTCAGGTTCTGCTTCGACTGTTTGGCCAAAGGAGCTTTAAATTAGAAATGTGAAGGAGCTTGGGGACAGCGGGGAATTGCAACGGGCATTAATCTAGCAGTGCGTTCAGATGCATTCGTCTTTCCTTTCGTTTGTGGTTCTGGCAGAGCGTCTCCTGAGTGTGGCAGTGAAATTGTTTTGTGCATGCTGTTTTTGTGTGTGTGTGTGTGTGGACTCGCACTCACGTGTCCTCCATGCTTGTGTGTGCAAACAAAGATAATTCAGCGTTCTGCTTGGGAATGCATCCACACTTTGTGCTTGGAATGCCAGAGTGCCAAATTATACCTTGTGAACGAGCGTGGAGGGCCGCTGTGTGTGCTGCAGTCATTGGAAAGGAAACATGAATCTTTCTGTCTGTAGTCCATGTGCTGTGGGAGCGAGAGGCGGGCTACAGAGAGAGAGAGAGACAGAGTGGGAGCATTTAAAATCCCACCTGCTCTTTACCCAAAACTCATCCTCCTCTATCAGCAACCACGTTTTGTAAATCTGTCTAATCTGGAAGTAAATAAGCTCTGAAGTGCAGCCCTTTCCATCACCCTCTGTTGCATCAGTGATAACGTATTCAAAACTATTGTACAAATCCCTTTAGATGAACGTTTTTTCTGCATATGGCACAGTCAAGTAACATGGGAATGTGACAACCTTCTTAGAGATAAAGGAGCTTATTACACCAGGGTTCTTTGGCTTGTCCCCATACAGGAAACCAACACAAAGGGTTACAGGGTTCCCACGATCATGGAAAACCTGTAAAAGTCATGGATTTCACAAACTTGTTTTCTAGGCCTGGGAAAGTCATGAGATTAGTAAAATCGTTGAAAGTTTTAGAAAAAGTCATGGGATGTTGCTGTTTTTGATTAAATTCATTGTAACAGTAATCTTCTGTAGATAACCTTCACTGTAATGTAGCTTTATGGAGAATTCATTCTATGTAGCTTTTAACATAACGTAGCTCTAATATGCAGCCCTTTTGCGTACATTCCTTCAAGGGTCATTGTAACTAAAGGACATTTCTGCAATGCCTTGACACAGTTACATTGCAATATTTTTGTTTGTCATACCTTCAAAACCTCATACCGTTGCAACCCTATTCATGGAGAAATGGAGATTTTGTGAAACCACTACTAAAGCCTTTTCCAATGTTGAAGTAGGGTTATAATCAGAGACAAATTAAAACTAATTACAAAATGCCAGCACACCATGGCATGAAAGGATGGTAAAAATATCAACTATGGCAGAATGCTAATAAAAATGAACTGATTATGGGAATTTCAGATACATCTACATTTAAAAATTCTATTTGAAACACAAGGTAAATATTTCAATATATGAGGGTAAGGATCTTTTAACAACTATGCTTTCAGCATTACTTAAAGAACTCTTTCTAAGTTTCTTTGGATGAAAAGTGTTGTTAAAGGTTCCCTTTCTTTTACAAAGAACCCTGTCTTTAAAAAAAAAAAAACATCGTCATAAGCAAATGGTTCTGGATAGAACCTCAGCCGGTTAGCAAGAACCCTCATGGAACCCTTACTGCTAAGAGTGTACACAAAGCCTTAAATTGTTTTTCTTTTTAGTAAGGAAGTTGTATCAATGTCTCGAGTTGTTTTTGTGTAATAGTAACTGTGTGTGTTCTCTGACCTCTCTCTACAGGATTGGCCTTCTGCTCCTGGGGAAGCCTCTGGACAGAGAGACCACAGATCAGTACCGTCTGATTGTCACAGCCTCCGACGGCAACCCTGGAGGGGTGAGCCACAACCCACATTTATTAAACTATTGGCCTGATTCCTCGGGGTCGGCAATCCTCAAACATTTTGAACACATTATGCCTCAATAAGATCATCTCATACAAGCTTATTAGCTCGGGAATTTGGCTTGCTGAACCCTAGTGCTTCATTAGCCTGGAAAATCTAATAATGCATTTGAGCTTGCAGACTTAAATACCCTGTGATTTTGTCACAGTTTCATAAATTCTGTAGTGGCTCTGGAGGTCAGGAATGCCACTGCTTTTTGCCAAACCAGTGTGACACCAGGCTAATAGGGGCTGCCTGCTCATTTAAATCCATGTAGTGTAAGTGGAAAATGTAATTTTCTTTATTCGATAATGTGTTCCTTAGTAGAAATTTCTCACTGATAAACAAATGCCATTGAAAGAAAGAGTGCTGTGAATATAACTGTTTAGTGGTTAGAATTATTTTTATCCACAGTCTATTGGTCACCTTTCCTGTTTTCAAACTCGAGTGACTCTCACTCACCAAGTGTTCATCTTTGCAATTACAAAGGCTATGGGCAAATTCTACCCTGCAATAATGTTAATGTTTTTGACTGGCAAATGGCAAATGCTAGGTTGCAACTACATGCGTTTGCAAAATATTTTGCACAACAAGGTTTAAAAGCCCATAGTTACCTCCTTTATGGCAGTTATCTTTTTGGTCTGTCAGCAAGCGTAACGGAAAAACAGCTGTCCCTATTTTCATGAAACTTGGTGAAAGGGTGTAGCATAGTTTAAGGAAGTATCCATTACATTTTGGAGGGAATCCAAATCACAGGGCGGAGACACATGTTGTTTTTCACTTTGGTTTACACTGCAAGAAAGGGCATTTTGGCCTTGGCGGAGGTCCGCACTCCCTGAGTGCCCTTCTTTTTAATTAAATTTGTTGTTTACATTTTACACCTAGCACAAGCGTATATTTTGGTGTGTATTTTACATTTAGCTAGTTTAAGATATCAACACAATTTTTCTCGACAGAACAGTTATGTGATGTTTTAAATTGCCAAAGGATTGTGACCTATCAAACATAATTTAGATAATGTGCTACATTTAAGATAACAATACTTAAGGCAAAGTTGATTGGTGTGGTTCACTTAAAAGTATCAAGAGCAAATTTAATGCATAGCTGCCAACTAGTGGAAAAAAAGCATCTGTATCTCGCCATTGAATATCTTAATATGCGCACACACACAGTGACTATCCCACATTCAAAGCTCGTTCTCAGAGGAGCTATCCAGTGATTCTATATTGCACTTTAGTAAAAATTTGGTGAGTCATTAAATAAAGAACTTAATAGAGAGATACCCAGACTTTTAGTTCCTAACATGGTTCGAGCTCCAAAAACACTGGATACTTTTAAAAAAAATGTATTAAGAATTTTATTGTTGTTGTTGTTTTTTCTTTTAAGTGTAACAGGACAATCAGACAAAGGACAATCAGAAAAACAAAACAAAATCAAGAAAGTAAACATTGCATGACAAAACAGCAAATAACATGGGGTTACATTCAGAATGCTACACAACATACAAAAAATCAGACTACTGTTTTAAAAGTTTACAGATGGTGTCCCAGTGATCTTGAATCCTCATTGGCTAGTAAATGTCCACATCTGCAGTTTTGTATGCCGGCTTTCTGTTGTCATCACCATGACATTATGAGAGTTACTTTATCAGATTTGAAAAACTTCTTTCAGAGCTACAGATGAGATTATAAACATCATTTCAGCTCAGTAGTAGTAAAGATGATAACTAGTAAACTGATCACTAATTGTAAAATTGGTGGATTACCCCTTTAAAAACTCCCGCCCTCAGGATGTCATCATGTGTTGTAACTTTTGAGTGTTTACATCCACAGAGCTGTCTCTGTGACCAAAAGTGAATGCTGGCAGCTCCGTCTCCCACCGAGAGTTGATAATCATATAAACCTTCTTAATTTAATTAGACTTCACCTCAGTTGGCTCAGTTTTCGCAGCTGTCTCTCTTCCAGGCAGAGGTGAAACGTGGTTTTCTTTTTTAAGATGCTGTGCGCGATAGATAATGAACATTAGCTGATGAGCTGTCACTGGAGTGATGTTGATTGCCCCCCTCTCACCTGCACACACATAAACACTCAGAGTTACAGCCTCTTTTCATCTGGTGGTAGACTATCATGAGTTGGTCAAGTGGAGCTGTGTAAGAAGCATATGTGCTGCCGGTGTGTCCTAGTGTTTGTGAGTGTCCCAGGAGTGCAAAGGGGACAGTTAGAGTGGGAGGGGCAGAGGAGATGGACAGTGACAAGGTCAGAGAGAAAAGAGCAGATAAGTAAAGAGAGTGTGAGATGGGGCTTCACCTCACAGAATGAGGTAACCACAAGCTGGTGCTCTTTGTCCTGATATTGATGGACAGACTGTACAAGTCGACACCGTTTACCTGTGTAGTGTGTGTGTGTGTGTGTGTGTGTGTGTGTGTGTGTGTGCGTGTGCGCACGTAACATCTCGTCCACGCAGAAAATTACTGACTGACTTGTGTGGGCTAAATGTCACAGCTAGGAGGAAATGCTGTCACAACAGGAAGGAAGTCGAATGACTGAGAGGGGTAAAGGGTTGCAGAAGGGGACTCATTCAGCGAGACGAAGTGCTGAGAGAAAGGCTGGAGACAGGGAAGGGATCAAAATAAGCACAGGAGGAGGGCACAGAGAGGAGAAAGCCACAGAGAAAATGGAGGGGGACACCAGGGATTCGGATGTGTAATTAGTGCAGATATTCGGTAACCATGGGAACCTGGCACAAGGAGCAAAGCAAGACATCCTCCCCCCTGGTGCTCTTTGAGTATTGTCAAATCTGCGCAGGCATACACACACATGCACACTCAAACTTTTTTCACAGTACTTGTTGAATTTAAACTTATGCATTTGGTGCATTTTGTGTGACCAATTCAGCATATTCTCAACAAGCTGTAATCATAACCACCAAGCAGACCCAGATCTCACAAAACTCACCCAGGGATGCTGGATAAAGATGTCCTTTTTGCCCTCAGAGGAGGGACTACTAACAGCCTGATCATTTCAGTCCCTGCAGCATGGCTTCTGGTCATGGTTTGTCACAAGGCAAAAGCACCACCAGCCAGTTCTGGATCCTTCAGGCAGTGAGGACAGAAGAAGAGACATCACAGGGCTCCATCTATTTTATGTTAAATAAATAATCGCAGCTCATTAATCACACTCCTGGTCATAGAGGTAGGATTTTTGCCTTTGATAAGAACACCCACGCCAGGATGGAGATGCTAATAGGCTCCAGGGTCTTCTGTGAAATTGAAAAGAAGTAGATCCCCATCATCACACTGATGTGTCCTCTTGTATCTTAGTAGTGAAAGGGAGGCAAGAGAGGCACGAGGAGTGATGTTTTTCAGCATGGGTTGCAATGTCAAGTTGTTCATGAAAGCACTGATTATGTACGTCTCAGAAGTTAGAACAAAGAAAACAACAATGGTGGAGAAATTCCCAACAGATGGCTACATGAAGGTGACATTAACTGGGTCATTTCCTTTGTGACATTGCTGCTGAGTGTCTCATCTGCCAGGCCAACTTCAAACAGCTGTCTTCTGGGAAGTATTTTTTCTTGCAAGGGCCACCTCCTCCCACGACACGCCCATCCTTCCTCCCCCAAAGGAGACCATTTACAACATTATTTGCATACAGTTTCGTCCCAGTGCACCGAGAGTTAAAAAAGTGTGCATGTTCAGCCATTTTTCTGTGCTGATTTATAGGCGTGCTATAGGTGTGTGTAGTGTGTCTCTGTCTGAAGGTTAACGGCAGTACTTTGCTACACATTGGTACTGCAAATGAATGAACACATCAGATAATGCTAGTGGAAAATTTCCTTCTCCCAATGAGCTTTGAGATCAAACAAATCCTGAATCAATTTACTTTGGACATGACTGATGTACAGTTGACAACTTTTCATCCCTCCTTCCACTTTCATCCACCTATCCAAGGCCAGCTTCCTGGGGCATCAGGCTGAGCATGGTACTCTACACGTTCCTCTCCCCAGCAACACTTTCCAGTAGGGCTGGGCGATATGGACTGAAAATTATATTGCGATATTTTTAGGCTCTATCTCGATACACGATATGTATCTCGATATATTTAAATCTTCTCAAAAGTACTTCATTAATGCTTGAACTGGGAGACAAGAATCGAACATTACAATTTTTTTTAACCGAATTCCCTCTTTGATGTGACAATATTGTAGGGATGACTATTGGTAACTTTAAAAAATATAAACACAATTCCATTTTTGATCAGTAATTATTTGTAATGTAGATAAAATGACTAAGGGGGTAAAGGCAAGTATTAAAACAAGTAGAACTGTCGGATAAGTTGAGAAAAGTATGTCACTTAACTGTAACGCAACCTTTAAAATCAGGAAAAACATCATTATCCCATATCATGATATGACAATATCCACTATCTAAGATGATATATAGTCTCATATCTCGATACTATATAATATCTTTATATTGCCCAGCACTACTTTCCAGCCCCTCCTGGGGAATCCCGAGGCATTCTCAGGCGGGATGAATTATATAATCCCTCCAGCATGTTCTGGATCTTCCCCGGGGCCGACTACCAGTTAGACATGCTCGGAAAACCTCTAAAGGGAGGCTCCCAGAAGGCATCATGATCAGATGCCCAAACCACCTCAATTGGCCTCTTTTGACATGAAGGAGCAGCAGATCTACTCCGAGCTCGATCTACTCCGAGCTCCCTCCTGATGTCTGCATGAGCTCCTCACCCTATCTCTAAGGCTGAGCCCAGCCTCTCTACGGACACATTTTGTCTGCTTGTATCCACAATCTTATTTTTTCGGTCATTAACCAAAGCTCGTGGTTAATGACTTTGTGACCATAAGTGTGTGTCAAAACACAGATGGATTGGTAAATGGAAAGCTTTGCCTTCTGTCTCAGCTTCCTTTTCAGTACAGTGGTCCAGCACAATACCCACTCACTGCTGACACCTGCCTGTCCATCTCTAATATACCCTCACTTGTGAGCAAGAGACACTTAAAGTCCTTAGCTTGAGGCAATAGCTCTTTCCCAACCCAGAGGGGGCAACTGACTGTTTTCCCCCAGAAAACCATGGCTCAGACTTTGACTGTTTGACTCTCATACTCACTGCTTCACATCACGATATAAACAGTCCTGTGCATGCTGCAATCTCATTCTTTTGTCAGAAGCTCATTACTAGGTAAGGGTCGTATCGTAGATGGACATTGTACTGCACAACTATGACATTTTCTTCTACCATAACAAAAGTGCCAGTGTTGATATAAATTCGTTAAGTAATGGAATTATGCTTCATTGGTACATTTAGTCCTTATTCTAAAAACATATTATTAGATGAAGAGAAAAGTGATGGATCTGTTTTCATGCTTTCATACCCCATATACTGGGCCACTGAATCTCACAACCGTTTACAGTTTGCTATTAATAACTATCAAAATATCTCCTGCACTAGAAGAGAAGGTCAATACGCCCTGAATTAGCCCACTATGTTTTCTGCAAACAAAGCATTAATGTTGGTGTTTAAATACCACTTGAAATCGCTGATAGTACGTAAGTGCTTGTGGGAGTATTTCTCAACACATTTAATGGCTTGGTTATTCACTTTTACAGGGGTTGTGACACCGTCTATGTTGATGTCAGTAATTTGCCATTAATTTGTATTCTCTGTGTTAACAAGGCCAAGAGCCCTTTAGCAGCTCTGTGAGGTTGTACTGGGTTGGATAAATAGTGGACAAATTAAAATTTTGAGAAGATGTGAGATGAAAAGTCAAAAGTTGAAACAATTCATCCCCATAGTACTATGAATACCTATACAAAATGTCAGGGCAACTAAAAAGCCTTACAGTAGTTTGACTTGCACAACAGTTTAACAACCAACATTTGAAAACACTTTTTTTGCCATTTGAGGTTGAGCTTTTATTCCAAGTGATTCTGCTTTTTATGTAATAGGATGACTTTTTTGTATATTTTTCCCCTAAACAAAGAATTATGAGTGCAGTAGTGCACTTTGCAGAGTTTGCTGCAGCGTGTTATAGCAGAAGAGGGCCTCAAGTGGAATGAACTAAAGCTTACCACCTCTGCTCACCATTGTCCTGGAAAAACTGCTTTGCACAGTTGGCAATACCTCCTGAATTCCTAATAAAATGTTTTTGTGTTTAATCTGCTTTTCAGTGTCATTTTCACTGCATAACAACAATAGAATCTCAATAATCTTCTCTTAAATGATGCTTCTGACAACAGTAACAGTTCTAAATTGGGACCTTGTAAAATAAAAGAAGAGCTGGGTTTTGCATTAAGAAGATTTTTGTCCCCACTCATAAAAACAAGGCTGCTAATCTTTACTGTTTCTCTACAGCACCCTAGTTATCCTTTTCTGTCTTAAAAAACCACAGGGTCAAAAGTACTTCACAAAATCATTATTTGTTATCAGTAAGCTTTCAGCAGTCGACCTTGTTCAATTCTAATGCTTCTGGAATTATTACTTGAGCATGAGATAAGTTTCCAAAGTTATCACATAAATTATTAATTCAAAAGTTGGCTTCACATTTTAGCCAATATTATCCATATTTATTACCATATTTCTGTGGTTTATGCTGTGTTTATGGACTAAAAAACTGAATAGCATTGCTCTTTCTTATTTCTCTTTCTTTAGACATCCACTACTACTGTGAACATAGTCGTCACTGACGTCAACGATAATGACCCCGAGTTTGACCTCACAATACCCACTAATTTTACTGCCCAAGAAGAAGAGGCCAATCTGTTTGTTGGACAAGTCAGGGTAAGTTTGACGTCTTGTTCTTGAGAAATCAATAACCTGCTGTTTCATCAACATCCAGATATCCCTCTCTGATACCCATACAGTTGATCACATTTTTTTCCGCTGTTTTATATCCACATGCCGTTCCTCATAAATTTCACTGACCACTGAGTCACAGCTGTGCCTCAGTTCTTTTTGTTGTCCGTTAAAAATTACCTGGCATTTTCCAAACATGGTCAATGTAGTTTGACAGATTTGTCACCCAGCGCTGAGTCCCTGTTGACTGGCTTGGTTCAGCACCACTGAGCAGTCACACTATTCCAATTACTGCTGTAGATTAATTGGCCTGATGTGTTTCAGTGAATTAATAATGGAATGATGACAGGAGACATCCTTTGCACATACCATGCATGCTTACAGAGTGGCAGATGAGGCAATAAAATCTAAGGTTCTTGGTTTTTATTGCTTCTTTTTCTCTTCCATTTAAAATATGATAGTGCCTCAAGTCACTGATTTGAAGCATACTTTTGAAAAGCAGTACAGTTCAGTAAGAGTGGTGGAGGACAGTTTCAAAACTGTGAACCAGGAGACATTTGGGGGTATACATCATTCTGTATCTGTGTATTTTAAAGAGCTTGGTCTGAGTTTGGAAGTGTTGTTTATGAAGGTTCACAATATCAGAAAAATAAAATGGAAAAAATGGTGGTCCACAGCGAGATAATTAGAGAAATACGTTAATAAATGAATGTAATTAGTCCGATAATGAGTTACCCAATCTAATGAATTTGTGCGGGCTAATTCTTGAGTTAGTGAGTTGTGCCGTTTTACATAACAGTGTATTTTGGACAAGATAATAACTTTGATAATTTAATTTCACAACCTTAAATGTCTCACTATGAAAGTGATGATTTTTCCAAAATATCTAAATCTTCATTTTAGGTTGATACCAAAGTGTTTGTGGATTTCAACTTTTAACCTTAGAAAACTTAAAATATTTTTGTGATCACTTTAGAAAGTAACATTGTACCAGAGTGATTGCTTCTGTGCTTTTTCAGTTCCTTGTCATGTCCTTGTAATTGCAACAAATATGCAAAAGGTAAACAGGGGCTCTCATATTCTGTTTCAATTGTTGCCTTTCAGAAGATATACTTTTAACGTTAGGCATCCCATTACATTTTCAGGAGGTAATAAAATGTACCAACAGAAAATGTTGCGAGTTTATGAACTGTGAAATAAGACAAAGGGACATGTGAGGGAAGCTCGGTGTATGAATGAGGTAAAGCTAACTTCAGATCCACCCCCAAGTCTGTCCTCACAAATGTAGCCAGCAGCTAGATTAGAGCTTAAACCACCCCACCATCTCCCTCTTTCTCTCTGCCCTGCCTCGAAAGGTTTTCAGCTGGCACCTTGCCAACACGAGCTGAGGCTGTGCCTTTCTGACTGAAAGAAAAGTACATTAAAGTACTTAGCTCAACACAATCCTGCTCTCCATGCACATGCACATAGAGAGGCAACAGCTTAGCCTGTTGTAGCTAATCGAGTAGGGATTGTGGCATATTTCTATTTTGATGCAGCACTTTTTCGTAAAATCTCATGAAGTAAGCACAGCCTGCCCAACATATATTTGTTATATGTTGTAGTCACGAATATAAAGATGCTATAACAGAATTTCATTTTCAATCTTATTTATACAGCCCATTATCAAAAATCACAATTTTCCTCAAAGGGCTTTATAGCATACAGCATCCCCTTGTCCTTGGACCCTCACAGCGACTAAGGAAAAACTCCCTCAAAAAAACCCTTTAACAAAGTAAAAAATGAAAGAGCGACTGAGGAAGGATCCCTCCTCCAGTTGTGCAATAGATGTCGTAACAGTAGCATAAAAAATGCTACATAGAAGAGAGAGAGAGAAAGAGAGGGGTAGAGATGCACAGCAACAATAATTGTAACAATAACATTACATATAATACATACAATAGTAACAGATATAATATAATACATACAATAGTAACAGACATAAAGATTCATAAAGGTAAGTTCTGATAACATGTAATATTATATGCAAATATTGTAGTATATGCATGTGGCAATAATAATCATATGTGTATAATAATAGTGGAGGTATGTCTAATAATGATGGCAGTAGCTGGCGTTGAGTAGGACCGCTGCATCAGTGCAGCCACGACCCACAATCTAGGCAGGACCACAGCATCAGAATAAAATAGATTACATAACAATTTCATGAACCTGACCTGTCATTTTCACTTTTTTTCACAAAAATCCTGTAAAACTTCTTACCATGGCTACGCAGATGATACCAAGATTTATTTTGTTCCTATAAAGACTCACTATGTCAGTGCTTAAAACATGTAAATAAGTGAATGTGATTTCAGTTACATAAGGAAAAAAGTATAGAATTTCTATCTAAGAAACATTCATAATTCAATATATCAACAAGAAGGAAAAGTTCTTGGTCACATATTGCAATAAAGACCAAACAAACATTTTAGCTGCAAATTGATGCAATAACCCAAAATTCCTTTTGGCAATGTAAACAAATTGAAACAATTAGGTGTGCCAAATTCTCACCCATGCATTCCCCTCATGCTAGACAGATTGTCGCTGTAGCCTGATGTCTGGTCTTTTAACCATTCAGCTGCTGCTAGACTAGTAACATGACTAAGGAGAACTGAGCACAATATGCCTGCTCTCAAATTATTATACTAAATTCCAAGTAGTCATTTAGATTTTAGAGCTGCTTTAATTTTATAAGTACTGCATGGCCTGGGTCCAAAATAAAAATGGTGAAAACTTGACTTGACCTTGGTGAACTTTGGCCAGTTTCAAATCTAAATTCAAACTTTGCTTCCCTCAGCCTTCATAAGATGAATTCATGATTACATTGAAACTTTTCTGCAACTGCACAATCCATTCATTTAGAATTGATTTTACGTTTAATTATTTCATTCAGTGTTAATTTATTTTCATTTTTGTTGTCCATTTTCATTGACATTATTGTTCTAAAGGATGTTTATGCCTTTTGTAAAGCATACTGTGTTGCCTCAGTGTAATATGCAGTGCAGAATGTCTTTTTGTTTAATCAAAAATACTTTGGCCAAAACAAGAAAATACAGCTAAAGGCAAGTGTATATGCACACACACCAAACAAGCCACAATGCCATTAAATTACAACCTCCTAGTTCTGCAACCACCTCAAGCCTGTTTGTTGCGTCTGTTCCACAGTTTCTATCTGGTTTGTCTCCTTTGCTTAATCCTTTCATAGTGGGGAGACATTTTTATGCATGGTGCACATACTTAAATTTTAAGACATAAAACATGCTCACTTTACAGTATTTGAGAAGATTGTACCCTAAGGGTGAGGCTTCACTGGGCTGCAATATAGATGACACAATTGTTGAGTGATTTTGTAATGGCTGCAAAGTGTCTTTCTCTGAGGTCTTATGTGTAGTTGCAGGCAAAGGTGACAGAGAGAGACTACTCATGCTCTATAATAGCTCTGGGCTATTGGTTTAATAAAGTGCCCAATTTCATCCATAAAGACATATAGCATTTAGATTAAAGTGCCAATAATTGTGTATAATGTGTCTGAATTTGTCACATTTTCACATTTTCTTAACTCTCACTTAAATCATGAAGTCATCTTGAAGTCATACTGAAAGGTAAAGGAAGGTCTTTTTTTCATGTTTATAACAGACTCTTATCTAAGGTTGCGACAAAGAAGGAAAACTGAATGATTAATTAACATATAATAGAGTTAATCTTAGACAATAACAAAAGGATGATGTGCAAAGAAAAATTATGCTGCTTTTCAGATTTGTGGAGTTCATACACTCAGGGACATACACCTGCACATGCCAGTGGTTACAGAGAAAAAAAATAGCAAAAAGTTGCAGAGCCAAAGCTCTTAGAGAGCATCTTCTCTTAACATACACCACTTCAGTACTGTTCTATGTGTCATTGAGGCCTGATAGGCTGACAGATGTTCTGTAACTGCAAGCTCTCTTTCCTCGGGTCTGAGTAACATCTTGTGATGCAGAGATTTGTTTAGAAGCTTTGTGTGCAAGTGCACATCTGTTACAAGTTAGTCTACTAGAGAAAAGTGTGTCCCTATCAGAACAGTAGCCTACAGCTTACTGTCACATGATTTGACAAGTAAAAGTCAAGTGACAGATGAAGGCATGGATGAGAAACAGACAGCATGAATTAAGCTGCTATTTGCATCTATTCAATTATTTCACATTTAAATGTGATGTGCTACTATAAAACCAGTTCTTTTTCTTTATTTTTTTCCTGTAGTGACTTAAATTTCCCTGCAGAGAGGGGGTAATAGAGCAGTCAACCACAAGGCTTCAGGCAATTGCCAACGGTGAAGATGACTGCAGTGGAAATGCATAATGCTATTAAGTAGCTTAATGCTAGCCCTAAAGCGTTTTGAATTATCCTTACAGTAATTGGAACTGGTTCCCACCTGTTCTTATTTTACACACACTTACATCGACTGGAGATGATTTATTGGTTATCACAATTGACAGCATTGCTGGTTGTGCTAATAGAGTCATTTGTTCTGTGACTGACAAATCCTACACCATATATGCTCATTCTGTTTGCTCACAGCAGGAAGCTGTAATCTGAGCATGCAGATGACCGGAGGACAAATTGATTAGCATTCATGTCAGACACATCACGGAAGCATCTTGTGCAATTGTTGCTAATTGGAGAGGCTGTCAAACAAAATGCAATTTAATATCTGCCAAGCAGATTCCTCGATAAAATGAGTTTGATGTTTTTATCTTGCTTGTAACTGTAGACATTTGCAAGCATGTTGCATTTCGCTCGGTTAAAACACGGCAGTTGTCACCCTTTGTGTTTGGTTTTGAAAGGAGTGCAACAGTGTTTAATGTTATGTTTGCAAATACTATGCCCAGGGTCTAACGAGACATCATTCTACCACTAGCATAAGTGGCCAATTCATACTAAATTTTAGGTCTCATCATTAATCATCCAAAGAGAGATGAATGTGCTTGTTTTGTATGCAACAAGAAAAAAAGAAACACTGGACCCAAGCCGACTGCACACAAAGAGGACACATTTCTCAGGTACTATATATTAGAGGTCTGCGTGGGCTTGTTGTTTTTTTTAACACCGCAGCCACCTGCTCAAGCTGCTTTGTGTGCCTCAACCACCTGCAGGATATTCCTTCGCTCGCACAATCGATTTACCAAGCCTGCCCACCAGCTATCCAAAGTGTATGCCTCTTACCCTCACTGAATGAGTCTTGATTGGAAAAAACTACGTGGAAGCTTGCCACACCCGCTGTTACAGTGTGAGGAAATAGATGATTCAGAAAATAGCCAAATAATTCAGTGCTGATATATGGGCGAACAAACCAAAGATTTTACAGACAGACCTGTGGACTGCCCTGAACAGACCTCTATGATGCATATAGTACTTTGTGCATTGAGGGCTATAGAAATATGCAGATTTGTTATTAGATTTTATTGCCTGTGAGTAGGTTGGATTACACCCCTTTAAAGGAGCAGTGAGAATGTTTGTTATGTAATCACTACAGAGAAGTTGTGATCCGTATGCACATATTGACATTATGAGCCATAGTCTGTTTTGCAAAGGCTTAATGCTGAGGTTCAATTTTTACCCTTGGCTTTGAGTATTTGTCAGGCACTTTGTGTAAAACATATCAGGGTTAGCTTTTAGCAATCGTATGTGTGTCCTCCTCTTACGCTGTTCCTCTTTTTTTCCTGTTTGTGTTGCCTTGTCCTTACTTGCACTGAGGTTGAGAAAGTATTGCCAAAGAGACAGATGAAATGTGGCTTTATCTCCCTCTGTCTTTTTTTCACCATCCCTTCCTCTCTCAATCTCGTCTCTCTCTCAATTACAACAAAGAATTACCACCACACAGGAGACCGTTGAATGTAAACAAACACACACACACACACACACACATACACATATAAACAGGCATAATAATGACCTGTCATATCCACACGGGAATAAAAATTTGTAAAGCAGATAACTCATTTTAACCCTGCAGGATCATCACAGAGTAGAATCGCGTGCCTCTCTTGAGATCATCTCTCTGACCACTTCTTTTTTATCAGTTTTTAATATTGTGCTCTTTTTATTGAAAGAATGACATATAAGCTATTAGAGGGAGATTGGGCATTCAAGGATTTCCTTTTGATACAATGCAGAGTTCACATAAAAAAGGGTTCTGGTCCTTTGAACTCACAAATGATTACTAATGAGTCTTTGACAAAGACTCTGATCTCAATATGAAGAGCAGGAAATGAGACTAAAACATATGACAGTTGTTTCTGCTCGGTTGCAGCTCACATGGTTTTGTGTTTGAAGCCTCTGTAAATATGTAAGGCGTTAGGATAAAGCCAGGCTCTAATGGATCATGTAACGGATCACATCAAACTCACAACAGCTGTTTGCTTCAAGGGAAATAGCTCTGCATTTCAGTTTTAAAACATCTTATTCATACGCTGTGTATTGGTGAGTACTTCTCTCTCTCTCTGCTATTATTGATGTATGTTGATGGATTTTCAGTGTTTCCCACAGGTTGTCAGTTTTCTTCAGCAGCATCAGGGGGCAAAGGTGGTTTATTGATGACTTTTTATTGACATTTCATTTAGCCAGCCCACTAACTCACATTTTTTCCAGCACACACAGTCCACTGTAAGATAACGGCAAAATTAGATGACTTTTATGCTTCATCTGATTATCCAGGGTATATTTCACACAGTGTCTCTCTTTGCTTTGTGTTGGCACAGATCACAACTCAAACAAGAGCAGATAGGCCAGTACAAGGAATTACAGTTATTGTAGTTCACTTATTGTTTGGGGAGCTTGGCAGTATTAAATGGTGATTGGTTGATATCATCAAAAATGTGAGGCATCAGATTAGCTGAAATTAAGTCAAACAAAACACTTATTAACATGGGCAAGCTACCCATTAAAGGGATAGTTTGGATGTTTTTGAAGGGGTGTTGTATGTGGGAGTTACCCATACACACTGTCTTACATGGAAATAGTGGATTGCAGTTGGCATGAAAAAACAGCAGGATATAACTATAAACCCTTGTCCTGGAGGGACATCCCTTTTCTTGTGCTGCTGTCAGATGCCTTTAACCAGTATTTGAAAACTTGGACCCTGAGCAAATTTTTGTGATTTCTTTCAAACATATGGGGAAAAAAGCCAATGAGCAACTTGGTAAGAAATGTTTCACAAATTGCAAGAAATTATTAGTTAAAGCTTATTTTTAGAAAAGGCAGAGAAAAATGTCTCTGGAAAAATGAAAAAATAGGAAAAAAATATATTTATAATAATCATATTTGCTTTTTTAAATATTATTTAGCAGAATTATATCTTTCTTTCACCATGTCTTGTTTGCATTGTTTTTGCATTCTTTCTTTTTCTTTCCTTTTAAAAGTATTTTCAGGTAGTTTTCATGTACGTTTTACTGATTTCTTGATAATATTGGAGTGCTTTTTTCTTTCATTGCTCATTGCCGTCTTCCCATGTTTTTGACAGAAATCATGCCTATTGCTCAGGCTTCAAAGGCTTAAATGTACACCATGAGAGTGAGAGTACCTGCTCCACCTTTCGGTCAGACAGCTTATTCTGATGGTAAAGCTAAAAACAGCTCTAGTTCCCCATCCATGCTCTTGTCAAAGCCACCAGATTCCATTGACAAAAACATTCATTTAGGAACTATGAACACAGGAGCTGCTGGTCTTCAGCTGCCTCAGTCAGTCACTTAGTTAGTGCTATTTTGGGACTCTGATGAATCTGAACTAACCAATTTTAATGCTTAAGTCGCACTACAACACAAAGAAAATATAGTAGTATATAAATAGTACATAGTCTACACATAAACTGATAATGACTTTTTTAGGTGGCTAAAATATGATTTGCTACTGCCCCTGTTAAGAGTTTAGCATTGCTTAGCTTCCATGTTGGGACAAACTGGGAGCATGGCTACCACCATCTACACTGACTATGGATTAATACCACATACTTAAAAAAATCCGAACTATCTCTTAAACATTACATGGGTGAGATTTCTTCTATTTCAACACTACGTAGACAGAGACAACTATATTTATACACCCAAAATAAAGCCCTGTGGTAATTTTTCTTTCTCCCCAGGCGACAGATCCAGACGCAGGGGTCAATGGTCAAGTACGCTACCGGATCGTGAATCATCCAGACTTGTTTACAATCAGTGCTAATGGCAGCATCTTTACAAGAGTGCCACTTGACCGCGAGCTTAGAAGCCAATATGACCTGGTGGTAGAGGCCTCAGATGGAGCAGTGGATCCACGGCGAACAACCTTGACCCTTTCCATCCAGGTTACGGATATAGATGACAACAGCCCAGTCTTCTCCCAGCAAACATATGTGGTGAATGTACCTGAGAACAGCCCTGTGGGAACTTTGGTCCTGAAGCTAAGTGTAAGTACTTCTATGTGTGTGTTTATTGCCAAAGTTGTTTTCTCCCTGTCTTCATCAGGAAATGTCTCCTGTCTCCCCTCATATAAAGTAGCAGGGGTGCTTGATACAACGGTTGTAGTAACAGGCTTTTAGCATCTTTTAACTTCAAGTGCGGGCAATTTAGTGTTTAAATGTCAAATGCTTCCAGACGGAAACATTTATACAGACAGAAACATACACAGCCTTATATACCCAGCAGAGAGACACGTGTTTTTTTTCTCCTGTCATGACAGCTCTTTCTGCATTTTTAGACTCAAACAGAGTAAGACTTAAAGCTGGATTTTTCAAGTCATCAGCAGCCTTTAGTGGAGGATCATTTTTCCATCTGTCCTGGCAAACATGAATGTGATGCTCCACAAATTTTGAAGAACTTTTCAAGTTGGCGGAGTCGGTCTTCGGGTAGATTCAATACTGCCATACGTTTGCACTGACAAGATGTATAAGGGGACCATGTGCATGCAGAGCAAACAGAGTGGAGGGTTGATTAATTGTTCGCATATTGTGAGTGGCATTTCACAGAGAGTAATAAAGCAACAGGGGAGGATGAGCAGCAAGGGGGTTAGGGTTGAGGGTGAGGGGTGGGAGTGACGGTGACACTGTTACTCTCAACAACTTCGCCTCAACTCTAAACGAATGGGGGCTGGAAGGACACCTAAACAGCAAAAGCCGATCGGGACAGTCTCAATGAGGTGGTCACATGGGGCAAATTTATTCTGATTGGACAATTAATTGGTGGAATATTAGAGGGTAGAAGTCCAATTATCTCCTATTGCAGCAACCTTTGAAAATGACATATATCTGCTTTGAGAGTTGTGATTTTATGCAATGAGGACCAACTTAAACTCCCTATAGTGGTTTAATTTAATCCTATTAATGATTGATGTAAGTAACCCCCGCAGCATAAAAACGTAGAATTAAAATAGAAACATTAATATTCATTATCCACAGCCACAGCGCTTATTATATGTATATGTAAGGTCCAGACTTTAAGACTCTTCCTCTTCCCTAATTCTATCACCCCAGTTTTTCTCCTAACCTGTTCTTTGTTTTTTCTATCCTTGTTTCTCCTGCTCATTGCTCTCCTCTTCCTTCTCATAGGCGGTGGACGCAGACCTCTTCTCCAATGTCACATATCGGATCAAGACTGAATCGGCCAGGCAGCTGTTTTCTTTGAACCCTGTCACGGGGGAGTTAGGTGTGCTGCAGACCCTGGACTTTGAGGACCTGGCAGCTATGGGCATGGGGGCCTCTTACACTTTCCAGGTTGAAGCTGTCGACCAAGGAGGAGTCATGCCCCCAGGGCAGGCTACCGTCACGGTCCGCATAACGGTAAGATCCCCCCTAGGTAGTGAGTCCACACAACCCCTCAGTGATCTCTTCTCCAGCCATCTTCCCTCAGGAGCAGCTGCAATGTCAGTGAATATGTGTTACTCATTAGCAGAGTTTTACAGTAGTAATAGCTCATCTGAGCCACAGTCCAAAAGGGGATTGGAGACAAATTGTACAGTATTGCACCTGTGCTGCTTTTGTGATATGACATTCATTGTTATTCAGTGTTGAAGCTGAATGCATTTCCCTTATAAAACAGGTTTTGGCCTCCCGACCTGCTTGTCCTCGTAGCATCACCATGACAATGACAGTGTGATGGATAGGTGTTTCTGTCTCACACACAGTGCTATTTCAGATCTGAATGACTCATTAGCTTTGTGACAGCAATTATGTCAGGTTTTTCAGGAGCTTGTATTCCCTTTACAACCTTTCAAGAGATTAACAGCTGAATCCCAACCAAAGGATTAGACGCCTTATGTTGTGGCACTATTCATGTGTGTGTGTTTTTGCTCCGCGAGTAATTCAGCGCTTTTAAAATGTGTGCACTCACATTTATCACTGTGTATGAATTCAGTCCAGCCCTAGTGACTGACTCAAAGTCTACAGAATTAAGCTCTCTGTATTACGCTGAATGGGAGGAAGCGTCTAAGCTTATTCAAGCAGGCTCGCCGCATGGCCTGCAAACCTGTAGAGTGAGTTTGTCCTCTGATAAGGACGCGCTTTGTTGCCGCATTCGTGCTGTCACCCAGGAACTGCGTTTGATAGGATAAGGCATTGCACAGCCACTGATATCAAACCAATGGCTGCTATTTGAAATGGCAGACATGAATTAGAATGAGCCTAATGGATTCACGCAGGCTTCTCGGGGACTAGAGTTGGAGCTGATTCCACTGATTCCATTTCCTTCCTAGTATAACACCTCCAAAGGGTTATTTGAAGTTGTTTGCATTTGATTTCTCCTTGTATTGTTTTGTTGTTGTCTCTTGTTGGATGCCTTGCAGTGATGGATTGAGTGTCCTGTGTGTCTTTTTTTTTTGTTTTGTTTTTTGTTCCTCATGACTCTCCAAAACTACTTCTTTTATGCTTGTACTTCGGGAATGTAATACACCTTGTGTTTTTAGGTGTGTGTGGAGATACTGTATGTAGCACATGCATGTTTTAAGCAAGCACACGCACGTGTGCCTACAGTTGCAGCACAAGAATCAGGCTTTGTTGTTCAAAGTAAGATGTGGATCATAGATTTTCTGCTACGAAATACTAAACCTGTGTATAGATCAAACTCGGGCTGCCCTCTAACGCTGAGTTTATAGAACACATACTGTTGCCCATGGCTGAGTCACAACAGTGGAGAGTACAGAGAAAGGTCAAAAGAATAGAAGATCAGGCTCCAGCTGTTACTACAGAGAATACTACAGAGCAAATGTATTCCTGAGAGACATGTGAATGGCTTACTGAGTTTTCATTCTCACAAAGCAAAGCAAGGGCTGCACAGTTAACAGGATTGCATTTCTTTGCAGGTCCATAAAAATGGTAGGGCTCTGATGTGCATTATTTACAGGGAACAGGTGATTAAAAGCAATGGTGATGTTAAGTTCCCACTTACGTTCAAGGGAGCATTATATCACCGAAACAAAACAGTTTCACCGCTTAAAGGGCTAGAAAAGACTGTATGAATGATCACTTTCCATTAAATGTCAGACTGTATGTTCAAGTAGGTCAGCAAACCTTGCTCGTGGTTGTCATCTTAACAAGACATAAGTGCACTGTAAGGGTCCTTTAGGCTCTGTTATCTTGAGAGAATAAAACTGTTATTAAATGTGTGTTGTCTTTACCCAGTGAACAATGAACAGCTTTTAATTCTGTCATCTTAATTGGCAGTCATCTGGTACTGTGCAGTGTATATCAGTAAAGATAAATCAACACAAAGCAAAATGCATTAATTATGAAAGATTAAATTTCACAGCAGTAGCAGTTTTTGTTCAATTTAATAAGATGCTGTGATTAATTACCTATACAATAACACAAGCCTTCTATTGGTTCAATTAACACAGTGTATTTTTTAGTTTTAATCAGTTGGCTACAATATTTTGTATGTTCACATTATTAGGGACTAATTTTATGGATTTGGATTCTTTTCATCTGCAATGGTTTGATAACAGGAAAAAGTGTATGTTTATATGTGATCACATCCAGTTCAGTTGCACAGTTCTTAAATTACATTGACAAACCCTCGGGCATGGTGGATAACTGCAGAGGAAAATTTTGCTTGAATCCACAATAACTTGCTTGAAGTGTTAGCTGAAATCAAACAAAGCAGCAGCTGCAAAATCTGCACTGCAACAATATTACTGTTTCAGCATGCAGACGGCATCAGCAAAAGTGGTGGCAGAATACATTGATACATTTATTTGACCCTTTTAATGCCAAATCTGAAGGGATATCTGTCTTGCCTGTTCTCTGAGACCTTCTACTCTGCAGGAGTGCAGCTGAACATTTTGTTCTGTTCTTACCCAACAATGTTTTACACTGGCATGTCATTGCAATGTGGGTACTTATTTCACCAATACATAATTGATACACCTATTTCTTTTTGTTTATAGGACATGAATGACTTCTCCCCCATCTTTACCCAAGACCTGTATAAGGGCATGGTGGCACCCAATGCAGAGAAAGGAACGGTCATCACAACTGTTTTTGCTGAGGACCAAGACCCACCAGTGAGTATGAAAAATGCTTATAATTTACCTTAAAACATGCACAAAGTGTACACAACATTGATCGTTAAAATTAAAAGCACAATCATCATCTTCAATTCATCTGTGTCTTTAATAAAGATAGCAGAGATAAAAGCCTTCCTTGGTTACTTTTAACTTCTCGCTACATCATGTAGCATTATCGCATTAGCACTGAAGAAGTATTTCACTGAAAGGTGGTCTTCTCATAAAACTGGGCTGCCAGTACAGTAGAAAGAAATACTTTACATAGATATTAATGCCACATGACCACAAAAAAAAACAGAGAAAAATGGCTGTGTCAATTGCTTTTGCTCAAGAGATAGAAAACCTACAACTACCAGAATGCACTGCATTTAACCACATAAATGCTCCAACTGGTCAGCACTGTAACAGAATACTGGTCCATATTTTATCAGAACTGCTGTTACTGTTTGATCTCAGTCTTTTCAGCCCCTGTTTTTACAATACAGGAAACAGTATAGCCCCCACTTTCTGATCACATATGATCATATTATAGTCATACAGTGTACTAAACACACCCCCAGGATAGCCTCTGAGCCTTGCAACATTTTTTTCCCAATGGGCACTTGCAGTATTGCAGCAAAAAAATTGCCTGAGGCCAAGAAAGCATTTTCCCAATAGGCCACCAGGTAAAAGAGACATCTGTAAAACTGTTGGCAGGACACCTCCAACTGCAAACAAGACCAATTATGGCTCTTTCTGTTTTCAATTTTTGAGCCGTGGTGGTTTTATATTTGTCAAACTTTCATGGAGCTGAGAAAAGCAATTAAAAAATCTGGGACGTCATCACAATGTAAAGTCTGAGCCACATGGGAACTTGCAGGAGGGGCCAGTGTGAGAAACACCACTGCACATGTTCAGTGGGAAACTGGAACCTGGAAGCTTGAAAAAAATTGCACCAGGTGAGCAACTCCATCGGAGTGATTAGGGGCCATCTTTAGTCCTATTTCTGTGTATTATTAAAGTCTGTGGTGCTAAAGTATGTTTCAGAAGAGATTCTAGACAATAAATGGGCAATGCAGTAACATTATCTTGATATTTTATCAGTAGCGTCTAGTTTTACTGTTTGATCTCTCGATCTGCTTTTACACTTTTTGCGCCAGCGTGATAGGCATTCAAAGTGAGGACATACAATCGGTTGTTGGAGCAACAGCCCTAGAACCAGTGAAAATCCACTGGATGATTCGAAACACATCAACCGGTGGATGTGACCTGTGAGATGAGCAGAGAGAGCTGGGTGCTGATAAGATGAAGGGAAGTTTACCACAGTTGGTTTACACATACATGGTCTGTTAAGTATTCCTTAAAAAATGTTTTTTTTTTAGGACTTCGATGCTCTCATTAGAGCTACACTACAGTGCTGTGTGTGTTTATTGTAAGAGGGTCTTGTTCAGCTCCTTCCCTTGTATGACTCATCTGTCAGTTGCCTCAGACAGCGTCATGTTTCCTCAGACTCCTTCAACTCACTATATCTGAGCAGGGTCTCCTGGGACTGAAGGTTTTTTTTATTTATTTTTTTATGGAGTCTGCAAACCAAGGAACAAAATTACACAATGCGGAAGAGAGATTGTGACACCCTGTTGAGACTAGCAATGGTGTGATTAAGAGGAGAACATTTTTGGAAGTTGAGGGGAGGGGTGCATCACATGACCTTTTTCATCAGGGTGATGCATAAGGTGTATATTTTGGATCGCACATGTTCAGAGAATGTTTTGTTCCACGTCATTCACCTCAGCTGAACCTCTTTTATTGGCAGCGCCACCCACCTTAATATTTTATTGCACTTGGTGAGTCAGCAGTCTTCTTGCTCACATCTTCTCTTTCCTTTTGGTTGTGCTGAGTTTTTTTTTTTTTTTACAGAGACTTCACCAAACCAGCTTCTTCTCTCAAAACATATTTTCATTTATTTCAAAATTTATTTTCAAATTTTCTCTATGAAGAAAGGTAACAGGAATCCCCCAGTGACCCCCTGCCTTGCCCTAATAGCTCCCAGCTCTGTGTGTTTTTCAGTGAAGTCCTGTATGGCCGAACTTGATGCTTGTTATTAGTGGCCCTCCTGCTGATGGGATCTCACCAGGCCTGGGTGAGCTTTGTGTACTCTCGGCAGCACGTAAACACTGAGGGATATGAATGCCTGTCAGTCCCTGCTGTGGGTGGTGAAACATCTCCAGAGCACCACAATGACTGCTGTACATCTCACTTCTCCTCTCAGAGGGAGACTCTCCCTCCTCCCGCTTTCCCAGCCTACACCCTCTCCACCTCGCTGTCTGTGCAGCTATGAAATCATTCTTTTTTAATGCGAACTTTCCTCCTTATACAGGTTTATTTTTTCTCATAGAGAAATATTGTACAGTACAAAAAACATCCAGCAGTGCTGAGGTACAAACAATAGGAAATCATTGTAATGTTTTGGTGAGCACAGTGGCAGCGAGTGAGACATGGGAGTGACTTGGGAAAGTGGTTTGACAGACAGAGGGATTAGATTTTCTAACAGGAGCTGACTAACCCAGTCTCTTTATTGACCTGGATTTGGGAGCTCAAAGCATTTTATTGACAGGATGCCTGTCATAGACACCTCTGCTGGAACAGGGCTTAGTCTAGCACTCGCTAAATACACACACAAATGTGCGCTCACACACATTCTCTCTATTACACAGGCTCAGAAAACCTGCACACAAAGAAAGAGAGGCTCTGGCTTTTAGTCATAATGTGACAAACATGAGCCATGCATAGCTTGTCCAAAGGTGATAATGGTGTAGACCATTCCTTCTCCTGCTTTTTATTTGTTTCTACAGAAGGCATGCTATCTATCCCCCTGCACGTTGGGAGAAGTGATACTAATGGGTTTTGACAGGTGACTGTATTTTTGGCAGTGCCACTTGACTCCATACTGTGAATGTTATTATCACCCTAAATGAGAGAGGAGCCATCATAGAGACAAACATTTCAGGGAGAAACTTTATTTTTCTGCATACGAATTGCAGATTCTGTTTTTTGACTTATTATTTGAACATTTATTTTTCTTCTGTGGCATTGTTCATCACAGCAGAGAATAAAGTGCCCCAGGGATGATATTTTTCTGTAGGCTGATGCGAACATTAGCTCCACCCTGGTTCCCTCTTCAAAAGGTCTATGGGATTATTCCATTGTATTTTAGAAAATAAGCTGTGTGGCAAACAAATGTTTATATTACTTGCATGTTTTGTTCAGCAAAATAATCTTCACAAATGAACACCACTTTTGGATTTTTCAAGTGTAAATGTCGTCACCAGAAGTAAAAAAAAAAATATTGCTAGGCTATCAACAAAATACACCATGGTCGCATGATTTGACGTCCCCAACAAACTTGTCAAACCCGTGTGATGCTTACAGTTAGTCCTGTTACCATGTGTGTGCAGCAGGGCGTACTCTTACCAGCTGCACTCCCCTAACACAGAGCTCACTCTTCTGTAGCCGTAGTCTTGTCTCATGGTAAACACAAAGGGGCAAGGAGGGACTTTAAAAAACGCTGTGTGCAGCAACACATTTGGTCTTTACGAACAAAAATGATTCAAGTTTGTTTGCATAAAGTGTGGGGAAGTGAGTTCCAATCACAAGTGGTCACTCAAGTAGCATGTACAGATGTATTTTCGTGCCAGGTGTGAACACACAGACATGGAGCTGTCAACTTGTGATCGGATCACCCAAGACACATGATGATACCAGGTGTAAACAGGCTCACCCACACTTTGTCTGACTCTTGTCTGTGGAGGTGATGATTGCAAGAATCTGACTGACGTGGGTCAAACACAGTATGAAACAGTACTTCTGTTGTGTAAGTTTTTGTTATGTCTCCATCCATGCACATGTGCCTTGCCAAAGGCTTCTTTGATACCAAATTTGTGGTGTAATTACATTTATATCTCCAAGTTAGAACAAATGAGGCTCATGGAATTTGTTGCATTATTCATCAAAATGAAGAATTGACGAGTACACGTTTTTGCACAGCATTTATGTGTTGGCTTTGCTGTTTTACACCGTAAGCCCAAGTCTTTTTTTCTGTGTTGTGTGTCTCTAAAGCATCATTCAGTGCTTCCCATTGCTTCTGAGCTTGTTCTTTAATTCATGAACTGGCTATTCTATGGTAAAAAGAATTAGATTCTTAAAAAATAAATACAACCGAAACAATAACAAAAAAACAAAGATATGCTTTATGTTGCAATATGGAAGCATTATTTTGATGCTGAAGTACATTTTTTGTAGCTCATCTGCAATGTTAATGGCACAGTGAGTTCACTTCAGCTGTGGACATGAAACATTTATAATCTGTTAGTCGAATGCCAGACAAGAAATTGTGTTGTACAGCTGAAAATGTCTGTAGAAAGACACAGACTGAGATGTAACTGCAGCAATAGTGAATGCAGTGCATTTTCAAGCATCAATCCTGAGCTGCTGTGAGTTGTGGCACGAAAATGTTCAAATCTGGAAATATGAATCACTTCAAAATTGTGCAGTCTGCTAAATAAATACAAGGGAAATTGTCTTATTATTGATTTGCATCCCATAGTCCTGATAGTCCATGGTTAAGTCAGACATGTAGGTTTTAAAAGGCAAACTATCGATACAAATGGAGAGAACAAGAACGAGAGCAATGGTTCCAAACTGGTCCAGCCTCTCGGTCCAGATTTCTCCTTAGTTTTTAGTCAAAGGTTGGCACATAAGTGAAATTGCCCTATATTCAGTTTAATTTGACAAAATGTGAATAACATGTGGGCTTAATACACAATGAAATATAACATATTGCAAGAATATGGTGCAGTTAGTTAAAACCAGGGGCATTTCTAGGATTTAAGGACACTGGAGTTTAGCTCGGACCTTTGGAGGAAAAGAAAAACCAACATCTTTTAAAGAAAACATGTTGCTTTTGAAGATTTTCTTTTTTTAAAAAAGTGATTTTTGTTTGTCTTTTAAACATTGAGCTATTTTTTAATTGTTTTTCTTTTTCTTTTGTCTTTTTTCAAAAAGTTATTTTGGTGATTTTAAAAATTGGCAATTTTGGGTTGTTTATTTTTCTCTAAAAATTTTTAATGATTTTTAAAGAGAACATGCCCTCCAAACCACAGGCCCACCAAAATGGAAAATCACCAAATGACACCATTTATCTCAGCCAGAAACTTTCAAAACATAATTTTTCATTGGATTATCGGATTTCCAACAGTCCTAGAATGCATCATGTGGTATTAACACTTTGTATTTTCCTTAGTCACTCAGGGAGGCTCAAAGAAAAATATTCGTAGCTTTTAGGAGGGTTAAAAACAAAAAAAAAAACACACAGCAAGCCAGTTTTTCATAAACTTGACATGATCTCAAGTCACTAGCGGTCCATTCAGAGTGGACCTGTGACCTACCAGTTGGGAACCACTGAACTAAAGGTTGGCTTCTGCTACTCAGTTGACAACATTGTTTGTTTATCTTTGAGCAAAGTACTTTTAACTTTCTTTGCCGAAGTCACTGCAGAGCTCTTGCTCCTGAAGCCACTGTATTAGAGTCTTCTGTAAGAGGTGTTTTTTTTTATTAATGGCCCTGTCCAGACATCTTTTCCATTTCATGTTGGAAAACAAGTTGAAGAGCTTTTAGAGATGAGGCCTTTTTTTCTGAGAAACCCCTTAGTGAATTCACTCAGATAGTTTTGTAACCTCTTAGAGACACATTTGTGTGAGTAAGCCTCCCGAGGGATCCACAGCTACTACAGGATTTACCTCTCTCTCTCTAGCCCCGGGTTTTTACCCCCGTCCCTGGGGAGCAAGATCTGCTCAGGCGAGGGAGCACAGCTTCAAAAAAGCTTATTAAAAATCAGACTGAATTGGAGGTCCGAAGGGATGAAACTGCAATAAGATAAGCTATAGAGATGATTAGTAATCAGGAACTGTGATTAATCTTAATCAAAGGGTCACATTTAAGTCCAGGCTCTGGCTAATGAATGTAAGTGTGTTACTCTAGAGACTAGAGGGATGGGTTTGATGTTATTTTATTCCAAATGAAAGGGAAAAGGTCTGAATCAATGAATAGCAGTGCGTTTACATTAGGCAGTGTGATGAGAAAAGGGAAGAGTGAGACATTAGGGTAATTTCTTAGGTTACACAGAGAGGAGAGCAACTTTTCTCACTTAAACCACTTCAACTCTGAGAAAATGAAATGTAAAAATAGTAGTTTTAGTATTTCTAAGCAAACCACACTGCTACACCCTTATGGTGTGAATACATTTTGCAAACCTTGGAAAATTGAAATATGGTGTGTCCAGATAATTGGATTTATGAGGTTTATGTTCTTCTTTGTCCTTCCTCCAGGGCACTCCGGCCAGTTTTGTCCGCTACAGAGTGGACCAGGACAGGTCACCGTACAGTGGGAGCATCTTTGATGTGGAAGAGGTGTCTGGAAGAGTCATCACCAAGGTCAACCTCAATGAGGAGCCCAGTGTCACCTTTAAAGTGAGTGGCGGTGATTACTATGACAATGGCGTTGATTAGCTGCTGCTGCTTGTAATGTCAGTGTGTCGCTTTAAAGATGTTAATGTTATTCAGAGGAACATAAGAGTGTGTCAAGGAACTGTCTATTTATAATGAATGGCTATACAGTTAAGCACCTTTCCCAGTGCACAAAAAACCCTCCCCTAACTTGTTAACATCTGGCTTTTTTATTTGATGGGAAATAATAAAATTAAGCAATATTACTTGAGAGGGTGTGCTTTATCATTACTTGTGGCCCAACAGAGATGCGGTCAGGACCGAGGCACTTGGGCCGAGATCCATAAACATCACTGAAGTGCCACAAATGACGTGAAAGCACACCATTGAGTGTAATATTGTGATGATACAACTATTACCAACAAAATAAAAAATGTTATCAAAATATATTAATGCTGTAGGGTAATTAGCTCTCAAAATAAAAAGTGTTTTTGACTGGCCAAACCCTAACCACTTTAATTTGGGGGAAGCGTTATTCAACTGTGGAACACATTTTGATACAACACCGGCCCATTTGTAGCATTAAAAAAGACACATCAGACCCCCCCTCCAAAAAAAAACCACACATGCAGCATGTACATCTCTCTGGTCTACTGGCAATGGAAAATGAGTCTTATTTCACACTTTTAGTGGGTTTTCCAGTGTTTAAAAAACCTGTATACACACACTAATTTTGGCAGAAAGGAATTAATAGATTTAAAAAGGAACTGCTTTTGGGCTTCTAAATTAATGGATTCTGATCTGGTTTGTGCATTTAATTTTGAGTTTTCACCTAATCACACCAACAATATCACTGCAATATTGAAATCTAGGTAATAGATATTAGGTATCAACAATATTGTAATATTTGATTTTCTCCATATTGCTCAGCTCTTGCCATAATGCTATTATAACTCTTGTAATCATGAAGATCTCAGTCTATATCATAAATCTAAGAATCACAGGAGTTTTTTTTTTTACACTGCATGGACACAATTCCTATAGCTTATTTTAATGCTCTGTCTTGCATGTTTTAGTGCGCTACAAGTTGCAGGGAAGATAAGCCGGTCCGAAATGTGCATATAGACTTGTTAAAATCGAAGAACATTTTTTTGGGCATTATTACTAAATTACCTAAGGGATCATGTCATTGCTTCACTTGTGTCTATGACCAGTGATGTTGAGTTTTCTTATTGATTCAGCAAATTTCCTCCCAAGTGCTCACAAAGGTTGTTTTTATTTATTTATTTTTAACCAACTTAAGGTGACCTTACATAGGCATCTCCCTAGTTGTGAAAAGTGGACAAGGTGTTTTAGATATAAGCTCCTAATGCAGATGTGCTGCTCACACTCCCATGTTGTCTTGCTACCTCTATCTGCTGTGTCTTTTTTTCTCTCCACTGTTTTTCTTTCTCAGTTTCTTTAAACATTTGTCTGTGTTTATTCTCCTTCTGCCTATCTCTCCCTCTCTGCCGCCTCACTCCCCTTTGCTTCCCCCAGGCTCCATTCTCCACAGTCTATGAAAGTAGATCAATACATTCATACTTGCTCTCTGGGAGCTTTGCAAGATGCTCGCCAGATCCTATTTTGCCAGTCTGTCTTTATTAGGATGCCGAACATGTCTGCAAAAAAAATGCCTGGCAACCTTAGAAAGGGAATTATTTGTGTAGTGAGTAGTAGTGTGGTTAAAAAAAATAATACTAAAGATCTTGTGCTTGTATTTACATGTGTGTGTTGCTTATGTGTGTTCTGCCCACTGCAGTTGTTTGTGATAGCCTATGATGACGGGGAGCCGGTGAAGACTAACAGCACTTTGGTGGAGATCACTGTTCTTCAGCCCTCCCGCATCCCAATTTTCACCCAGGAAGAGTACAGGTACGTCTCCTTGACACACTGTGGATGCAGCTGCCTCTGCCTGTAAATTCACACATCAAAGTGTAGCTTAGGCTGTAGTGTCAGTATGGATGAGACAGTGAAAAAGCCCAGAAAAGGTGGACAAAGTATCTTAAAAACACCTTGACACACATTTTCATCTGTGGTCACACCTTACAGTCAGCTTTTGTTTTACTTTGATTAATATTTAATCGCTGGTAAATTATATATTCTACCTTGAACTTCCACCATTGACCTTGAAGTCACCATTCTGAATACGTTCATTGTTTTGTAATAACGATAGCTATCTCCGCTTTATTGTATTCAACCACTGAAGTGGCCCCAGTTTTGATGCTGCATCTCCATCTTTATCACGCTCTCTCCTGTGCATGACTGATTAATGAGTTTTGAGTATAAATATGCATAAGAGCTTCGAGGTAGATGCTGCAGATCATCACTGCCGTAAACCACATTTGTTTCTCTCCGAGGGTAAAGCCCGGCTTCCCTCTGAGTTTATTAAGAGTCTCTTTTGACAAGATTAAGTGTTTAGACTGTTAAACGGGCAGAGAGAGATGCCGGATGAGGGAGCATAATCTATAGTGCTCTGAGGTGACTGGCTGCTACACACACGAGATACAGCTATACTGGGCCTGTGCTGGGTGGAGTTTGTCTGTACTGATGGTACTGTGGCTTAGGAGGAGGCCAAGAAGGAATGTATAATTAAAAATAACATGGATTATTAACACTACAGCTGAAGCTACTTTAAAAAATCACCCATCATGAGTGAGTACTAGCATTAACAGTTGCTGTCTATTAGATTTTATAGTTGGTTTAGGTTTTATTTAATAGGTGAATTTGTTAATAGTGTTTTGCATTTATGCAATTGTATGTATACTTTGAACTGCAAATGAGTTAAGACAATATATTGTTCAATGTCACCTTTACTTTTGCCTTTGCAATTAAAAAAGGCAGCATTAGTTCAGGCACTGTTCAGGCAGTGATACCTGTCTGCTGTGTTCAGGAGATTTTAGCCAGACTGTGAAGCTTTAGGGTCTGATGGCGAAGTTGCCTGCAGCCTGTGGAAATTTTAAGTAAAGCTTGTTTTAAGTGGACTGATTTCCTAACTTGTGTGTCAGTCAAAGTAGGGAATCTTGACAGATTTTCTTCTGTAACAGAGTTTGATTATGCCTTTATGCATAAGACAGGGAATGTAAATCCTGTCCAACCTGTCAACACATCAGTTTAGTTGTGTGTGTGTGTGTGTGTGTGTGTGTGTGTGTGTGTGTGTGTGTGTGTGTGTGTGTGTGTGTGTGTGTGTGTGTGTGTTTTGTTTTTTTTTTCTTTGTGCACAGATCTGCCTTTCTGCCCATCTCACCACCTTTTGTGAACATGTGTGTGTGCATTGCATACATCTTTGTAATCCAGCACTTTGTGTGTGTGCTCACGTTCTCCCGCTGCGCAGCTTTATTCAGTGATTGATACACAGGCGCAGCAGCATAAGCTGTTGAAAGGCCATTGATTAACGCTTTGAATGAGCGCTCTGTCTGACACACACACAGAAGGTCGGGACCATAGGCGCAGACCTCTGTGGGGTGTCACGTTGACAGTGCCAGCCAGAAGCAGTGGCAGGCCTGCTGTAAATTGTGAGCCATGAAAGCATTAGCCAGGTGCTCGAGCCTCTCCTGCTGGATGAGGCTCTCTCCAGCGGAGAGCGTCCAATCTGCTCACTCTGCGATGAACTGTCTCCTCATTCCTCGACTCTCCATCTCTCCCCACCGTCCTCTCCCTGAGGAATCTTCTGAACACAAATCACTCTCTAAACATCCACAGAAGATCTCGTCTGTCTCTGTAAAGGCAGTTAGTTATGGCAGCAATCAGGTAAGCTATGCCTACAGCTCCAGAGCACACAATTAAAACAACTCTGCAGGGCTTTGGCTGACTTAATGATTTCTGCTCCTGCTTTATGTTGGGTCCCCTCCATCTGTCAGAGGGAAATGAGCGGCTCCTAGTCATTGTTGGCTAAAATAAATGGCTCATACCCTAGTTGTTACTGTAGCAGCATGTTACCACTTGCTTTTGAAAGGTTTGAGCAAAACACCTTGTGTTGTTTCTATAGAAATACAAATTATGTGTTTAAAATTCAAATTAATGTTTTAAATGAATTACTCAACCCCCAAATGAACATTTGTATATCAGTCACTCACCCTGTGTTGCATTGAATTTGTAAAGAAAACTTCTTGCATGCCTGCGCTGAAAGAATCTGAAAATTGGGAAAAATAAGGGGCTGCATTTAACAACAACAAAGCTTTATCTGAACTTCAATTTGAATACTTCCAATAACTTGTGCAGTTAAATATAAGTCTCATTTATCCAGTTGATTGTTTAATACTTCCCAAGCCGACAGCCATTAATAAAAGTTATTTAAAAAGCACACACAAGGAAGTAGAAAAGGGCAAATAAAGACACAAATAAATGGTATTTAAAAAAAGAAAAGATTAAAATAAAATAAAGTAGAAGATACAGATATGCTAAACTTGATTAAGGCAAATCTAAAAGTTGAGTTAAGAACTGTATTTCATATTACCTTAATTAAATTGAGTCTCAAACATAAAAGTCAAAATCCCTAATTTGAAAGAACTGAGAGTTTTCTGGGTGTTTATTCCACATATGTGGTCAGTTAAAACTGAATGCTGCTTTTCTATGTTTAGTCTTGACTTTGGGGATGGGAAGGACACCATCTAAGAGGTCGCTCATTAAACTGGTCGACTTAGTGAGAACTGCCGCGCTGTTATATTGGTCTTGCCAAGTTGCAGTTAGAAAAATAAATCCACGGCTGTGCTTGATTATTAAATCGTTAATTGAAAATGTCAAGCCAAATTTAGTGTGTTAAAAGCGTAATTTGCAATACATTACATTCTTTTTAGACAGGACTGATGACAGATTGTGGGTGACATGGAACTGATATCAGATATCTTACTGAGGTCAAGAGAGGTAGAAAAGTAACAGGGTGAAAGAAAAATCTTTGGCGAAAAAGCAATAAATTGAAGCAGAATTAAAGAAATATGATAATGATGATGATGATGATGTTAATGATTATGATGATGATCTTTGAAACCACATACATTTTGGCAAGTTTTGCCATAGTTGCCGATGAGTAAGAATATTGATTTATATTGTCAGTTAGATATCTGATATCAGTTTCATGCCACTCACACTTCAGTGCTGTCTCAAAAAAATAATATGTCAAATTATGATTTAAACATACTAAATTTAGCTTCACTAAACATCAGGTGTTAGGCAGGCACTTTTAATAAATGATTTAATATTCAAGCACAACCTTGAGTTTATGTTTTGCAACTTGGCAAGACTAAAATAACAGCACAGCAGTTCTCATGAGTCAACTCCTCCAACTTTAGTTTTATGAGATACCTCTTATATGGTCTGGGTCTGGTCTTCTTACCGTCTCAAAGTCAAAACGAAACACGTAAAAGCAGCATCAGTTTTAATTGACCATATGTGTGAAACAAACATCCAGAAAACTTCCAGTTCTTTTAAATTAGGGCTTAAAAACTTTCTGTTTGCCACTCCATTAACTAAGTTACACATGGGGCTTTTTTATTCATATTTTGAACTGCGCTGCAATTTTTACTCTACTGTTGTTTTTCTAACTCTGTTTTATCTTATTTTGTATCTTCTTTTTTATTTTGTGTCACTCCTTTCCTTAAAAAAACTATGTGCTTCAATTATGTATTGTCTTTTTCTATTGCTTTGTGTTTTTTGTATCTTTACTTAAAGGTCCAGTGTGTAGGATTAAGGGAGATATATTGGCAGAAATATAATAATTATGTTTTCTTAAGTGTATAATCAGCTGAAAATTTTAAAAAATGATTGCATTTCCATTACCTAAAAAGCCGTTTATATTTACATAGGAGGTGGGTTCTCATCCGTGGAGTCCTCATGTAGCTTCGCCATGTTTCTAAGGAAAACAAGAACGGACAAACCAATAACTTGCTCTTGATACGCCATTTGCATTTTCTCTTCAGCCACCGTAGCTAGCAGTTCCTCCAAGATCTTAAAACATGACAACAAGCGATGTCATGTTTTGATGGGAAAAATTACCAACGGACCTATCCATTAATTAAAAAACAGCAGGAAATGGTCACCTATGAATGAGGTTTTGTAGCTGCAACTGCAATGGTAATTTGAATATGATTAATCATGCAGCCTCATCAAGTACTACTCAAAAATCACTTAATGCAGCTTTAACTCATTTTGAAATTATTTAATGGATTTTTTTTTCATTTCATATTGAACATGTAAATTACTTACAACTAATGTGCGTGAACCAAGATATTAAGTTTTGGACAGGCTTTTTTTAGTGTGTGTGTGTGTGTGTGTGTGTGTGTGTGTGTGAGTGAGTGGGGGCGGGGGGTACATTTTGTAGCTCTATCATTAAACTACTGTGGATGCCTCATTTATATGGAGCTCACAGACACAAGCCTTTGGGGAAGTCTTTAGCACTGGGCACATGGGAAGGAAATGAATATTTATTTTCCCCCATGTGTGAAGACTGGAGATGAGGAGAGGCAAGCTGCTATCTAACACGGTCCCACTATGTGAATTCCCCCCTCTTGTACTTAGGCTACTTCTCTGGCCCGGTATTGGAAACCTGTGGTCTGAGCAGTTTTCCGTGCCGCTTATCTCCCCTGTAGCACTTCCCCTCCTAAATCTACTCTAAATCACATGAGACTTTTGCCTCACCGCTTTTGAGTATGTCATTTTGCTCTCCTCCTCCTTTCAGCCCCCCAAGCCAGCACCTCCCCTGAGTTTTTCTCTTCAGCTTATATCTCTCTCTGTCAGTTTTCTCACTTTGTCTTCCCTTTGCTTCTCTCCTCACTATACAGTCAGTAGCCCTTCATTTTCTCCTCAGCAAGGGGTTGAATTTCCTTCTCTGTGGGTATATGTGACTCTGTGTGCTTATGCTCATACGTGTTCATTCCTCTATATAAAGCCTTCACTTGATTGATGCAACTTTTGTGCTCGGTGTAATTAAATAGTCATTAGTTATGCATTACTGTACATTAACCTATTTTGGCCCAAGTGGTTCTTTTTTTTGAGTCCAATTAGTCCTTCCCAAGTCCCGCCCCTATTAGCTCTGTGCTCCAAAACAGTTGAGCAAGCTCAGAAAAACAGCAAGACCTCTGTAAACTTTCCCCTTTTCTGTCACTGACAGATATGCTAATTAAAAATGTTAAAAAGAAAATCCCATTTTGAAGATGGTTGCATTTTATATCCCATCACACGTTAGCTGATGTAAGCAAAAAGCTAGGAAGAGCAAACTTTATCAAGTCTTTTTTTTTCTTTTAAATGAGTGTGTGTTTGTGTGTCCGATTGTGTCCCCTTTCTGAAGTCGGAGGTTTTTGTAGTTCCATGAGCACTGTGCAGAAAGCTTTATGAGTTCTTTTTTTCCTCAGCAGCAGTTTGTGACTCACAGGATGGATATTTGGTCTGTCGATCCATTCAGAGCTAATCGGATAAATGGATGAGAGAAGCAGCTGCTGTGAGTGAACTTTTAGACCCAGAAGAATGTACACTTGCGTTTTACTTTCAATGCGGCTGATGTTCTGTTGCTCCATCTGTGCCCAGAGCACACTTTGCACTCCAAGAGTGTGGTGCAATAAATAACCGTAAAATGGTAAATAATTTCAACAGCTCTCCTAATGAATGGTCCAGCTGCAAAAACAGAACATCTATTTGTGTTGGCAGATCACAATTAGATCACAAATAGATCTCAGTTTAATCATGGCAGTATAAATAAATGAATATGTGGGGAAACCCTTAGATGAATTATTGTTAGCCATATCAAGACTAATGTTCCCTAGTTTAATTTATTTCTGTAAGGCTGCCTGCTGCACTACAGTAATTAACATAACTTTCTACAGTAAAGAAATACTAATATTAGGTTAGCACTAAGGCTGCAAATTGTAAGCACTTTCCTTGATCAATTATTGGTGAAATTAAAGATCGATTACTCGATTAATCATTATTTGGAAAAAATGAATGAATACATAAAGTTATTTTCTCATCCCTGAAAAAGAGGAAGAGGGAATATATATATATACAGCAGTGCTGGAGCAGTATGGACTGATAGTCTTGTCATTTTCCGTCTCTACTTCTCCCTTTTTCTTTGAGATCGAAAGCCTCAATTTGTGTTGTTTTGCATTGTTCATAAAAGTTTACATCGTGAATATGTCACTTCAACAAATACTGCAGTCCCTGCTGCTTGCTTCTTTAAGCTACACTGCCTGACACTGAGAAGCTTACAACTGTAGACACTGTGTTTTTACATCCCTTAGTGTATAACAAGAGGTAGTTGTGTATATGTTACCTCTGTAACATATTTCAAAAGTTGTTCTGTTAAGTGATCGAGGAAGGTGTCATTTGGAAGTGACATGTGTAGCCATTATTTTATTGTCTTTGTTTATTTTTGTAGGGACAGCACACAATTAATTAAAAAAAAAGTATAAAAGCCAGCATAAAAGTAATGGCTCCAGAATTTGCTAGCCACTAATTTGTATCTGTTATCCATGTGCAGGTAGACAAAAAACAACTACAGAACAGCAACAGCACAATAAATAAAAGTCCATCAGTCCATTACTTAGTTCACTGTAGTCACAGACGGCAGATGTTGTGCCGTACCTGTCGCATTAATATGCAGTCTGGCACCACAGCCTGTTATTGAGCGATGCTCTTAGTTATACTGTTAGCATAGTAAACAGTGTCAACATTGAGTATTACTACAATCAACAACATGCTGTCACTACTTATGCCTGCCGCCCCACTAATTACACAATTAGTGACAGTATGCTAAAATCACTGTGTAGACATTTTGTTTGCTCTTTCGTGTGCACATGCTGTTAGAAAGAACATTTTCTTGGTTTCAGCGGACACTTTTAAAGGTGTTTTTGTATGAAATAGAGGTACAACTTTTTTCAGCCATGGCAGATTTTTCCTATTTCTCCATTAAACATTGTAAGTCTGGCCATTAAAGTGAATGTCAGAGGTAATAGCTCTAACTGTGGAATATTATACAGCACATCTCTCTCCTGCAGTTTCTTGATGTTTACAGACCATGGAGACCGCCTTTGTAAATTTTCTGCTGATGTCCGACCACGGTGTGACCATTGATTTAATGTTCCCAGCGGTCTGACTCACAAATGGCTGCACAGTACCTGAAGTAGACACATCCTGTAGCTTGAAATGCCAGCTGCACTGGACTCCACAGCCATTAGCCACCAATAAAAAAAGCAATAAATTACCCATCAAATTTTCGGTAAATTAAAAGGACAACTCACTCCATGCCCTCCATCGCTGACATCTAGAGGAAAAAAAGCATTTATTATTTTTAGAGAAAACAAATCCATCCATATTTCCAATTCAGAAAAGGCTGTAATTCTCACATAATTAGGCAGATGACATGCTTTCACAGCATACAGCTCTTTTATTGGCAGTCTTCTCGCAACTGTTGTCTTGCCAGACGTGTACACAAGTGATAGATGTCCTCACGGCCTACTCATCTCTTCTCACTGCCAGGCATTTAAAGGGTTAGCGGTAAACCCCACAGTGTGCTCTCCCACACACTGTCGTCATGCCTCACTGCAAATGTACATGTTTTTTATAAAAAAGCAATCTCAGCCCTCTCTATTTCTTTCTATTTATCCATCCATCTATCATTCTATCCTTCTTCCTCTGAATCACAGAAATAAGCAGAAGTAAGGTGTGGAGCGCTTTCATGATTCTGAAGGGCATGATTGATTTTCAGCCACAGGTTTGAATCTGCTGCCCTGAGCCTTGAACCTCTAAGCACCAGGAGCGCTCTGACCTTTCACTTGTCTCTGCTAAGTAGGCAGGCATCACTTGGCTGTCTAACAGGCGCCAAGTTACACTCAGTTCACACATCCCACATTTCAGCTAAAGGTCGGTGCTGAATGCCAGGGAAGAAAAGCGGTGCGACCTGTTCTTAGAGGATAACTTTCCAGATAATTATTGGCGACTATGAACAGAATGTATGGGTGTAAGCTGTCATGATTAATATGTATTATATTGTCTGGATTTGGATATCTGAAATGTTTGAACAGCTGTTTCCATCTAGAAGGGTCAGCAGTTACGTTATCCGACACTACTTAGGCTGATGGTGAAGCGGGACATTATTGCATGAGATGTTGTGTACACTCTTACATCTGACATCTCACTGGTGCTTAAGTTTTGTAACATGCAAGTAATTTCTCCTCTATAATTTCCTCACCTCACAGTGGTAAAGTGAGGGACAAGTGCAGTTTAACGGTTTTATTTACACAAATTTCAATGTCTGTGACAAACGCATCAAACACATTTTGCAGTTAATTGCTCTGTCTATCCTCGTAACTGAGATCCAGTTAGAAATTGAGCTTCAGACATGTGTAATGAACACACTGTAAGGCAAGACACTTAACACAAAAGGAGGACCAAGGGAACACGATAAACAAAAATAAAGGATAACATTAACATTGACTATGAATACTTTATCATTTTAACCCGCAGTATTACTTTGCTCTGCATGATATAAGATCAGATTTCATTTTTGATGTGATGTGACGAACATGATGTTATGACTGAAGTTTTGCACTGTACTTGTAAATAAATTTACATCAACCAATGACCAAGGAAAAATAAAATGAAATGTTTGGAGAAAGCACAACTTAACCTACGCCAATGCAGTCAGTGTTTCTGCAAACCACGAATAGATTACATTGGTGAGTCAAAGCTTGATGTATCAACAACGCGTGGCTCAGGAAAAGATAATGTTTTGCCTTCAAATATCTGGTTTGGGGGACAATATGCCAGCAGAGAAAGCAGCGATGTCTCTGAAAAAACAATTGCTTTTTGTGCCACAATCCCGACAGGAAAAGCATCAATTACTCGTTAAATATAGCCACTTTTCACGCCACAGTCATGGCTTGAAAAGCAGTGATTGTCTTGGTGAACGTCAACAGCTTTTCGCACCATTATTGAAGCAAGAAAAACAGCAATGTCTCTGCAAAAATCAACCGCCTTCCGCATCAGTATCCCAGCACAGTGATGTCTCATTAAAACAACCGTTTTTGTGCCACCATCTTTGAACCACAAAGAATGTCCTGCAGCTTGACAGTTGTCTGGCCTTTTGTCACACCACCCACCATCGCCACCACCTCCTGATGATAATGTCCGCCCCTTTAGACACATTGAGACTAGGCATATGAATCATTCAAATGTTACATATCATGGCTTGCAGAAACGTACAATGCCAAAATTTTCTTCTAGTGACTGGGCTTCTCTTGCAGCTAATGTCATTTATGTGTTTGCAGACTTGTAAACATCACATTGAAGTCAAAATTATGCCAGAAAACTCTGATTTTTCTAAAAGCGTGACCTGCCTGAAAAACAACCAGAATCCAGTGTAATAAAACTAAAATTGAATGGATATGGAATTGTATTGCCAACGCACAATATTTTAATCTTCACGCAACCTTCTCTGTAATCATAAAACCACATCCATGACAAGATCGCTCACATGCTGTAAAATTGGATTCTTTCCCGTCTCTGCCATCCCTAAAAATAAAGAGACATGTGGCTGGAACCTTCATGGAAACATTCAATAAGGATTTCTGTAATTGGTGAGAGCCAGTCCAGCACACAGCCTCCGTTAATGATATTTCTTGCAGCATTATGCTTTTTAGAGAGGTACTTATGTCTTTCTGTGGGTCAGGCCTCCAGGTGTTGGTGCAGGAGAATAGATAATTTGGGCAGGAGCAGTAATTTGACAGTAAAACATGCTGGATGGCATCAGTACCTACATGGCGCTGTGTGATATCACATTGCAAGCCTCAATAGCTGCGCCAGTTTGGACAACACGCTCATCCACCAGCGTCCAAACACTCGCTGGCCAGGTCTCCTCTTGTGTGCTAAATGACCCAGTGGATGATATGTGAAGTGATGTCCTGTGGGCTGACATGGCTAAGCTGGCACAGAGCTCTCCCACTCTCTGGCTGCACAGTAAATGTTGTTTCTCCGGCTTTGCTAATGTCTTCCATCTTGCCCTCCAGAAGATATTTTTGATTGAAGCCCTTTTCTTTCTTATGAAACTCAGAAAAATGGCTCAGTGTGAATACAAAAGAAAGTCTGGGTCTGGTGTGGCAAGATAAGTGATCAGAGGAATAGCTTAGGGAGGAACATGATCAGACGAGGGGTTGTAAACATTTTTTTTTTCTTGTTTTGTAGAACATGATGTTTTAATGTGAATACTTTTACTTTCTGAAGCATTACTTCATGTCAGAGGTGTTGAATTTGTGAGATATGTGAGCACCAGAGCTTTTTTATTTTATTTTTATTTTTGCTAAATCCTCTTAGCAAGTGTGAGTCAGCAGCTCGTAAACATTATGCGCTAATATCTGCGAGTGTGGAATTTGGTTTACAACTGAGAGAGCATTTGCTGGAGGAGGTGATGAATTGTTCATTTGTACAGTATTTTAGGAATTTGAGGAAGCTTCGATCGGTATAGATAAAACATGTAATAATAGTTGTGAAAAGACGTAGCAAAGGATAATGTGTTTGAAAGCTGCAGGCCTTTCATATTTAGCATAAGCTCTGCAGTGCTGGGAAACTGGAGGGACAAATTTAATGCATGTCAAAATTCCAAATTTAAATGAGCATCCGATGCAGAATAATAAGAATTCTCCCTCATCTACCGTTAACAAGGCCATTGCCTTGTCTTAGTGTCTCAACAATTATGAAATATCTTGAAATACATTCCCATTTGAAATGTATAAAATAACAATTGCTGCAATAGTCACTTCAGTAAGTGACACATCTCTAACTGTTTTTATGCAGTTATACAGTTTAACTTATTATAACGTATAAAGACAATATCATATGTACTTGAATGAATTATCTCTGAAAAGGAGAGTTGGCATTCTCTTGGTTTAATATTAATGCTAAAGATATGCAGACATAGCCTTCCTGGCAAAATCACTTAAACTGTTAATGACATAAATGGCAGTGTGATTATCAGAAGCTGGCAATGTTGATTATAACTTTTACTATTGTACTTTACTTGTCCTCAGATAAAGATCAAACATTTTATTAGGAATTTTGCATGTTCCAAGTTATTGCTTAGGTTTTTGTTTTTGTTTGTTTTTTGTTTTTGTTTTTTTTTTTTTTTACAAAAAGCTGAACATCAAATACCTAACATTTAAGCCACACTGATATCACTGTACAGGACATGGCAATAACAGTGAAAGCAGGATTTTTGATATTAACAATAAACCGAATGATTCTGTGTACTAGAGTTGGTAGTGCTGCTGATCCCAGAAGAGCAACATTTTATTAGCTTAGTGAGTCCAAACTAACCACATTAAATGCAAAGGTGCAAGAGAGATAATCAGGAGAGGAAGAAGGCACAACAGCAATTTGATCCAAGGAAAACAAGCAGTAAAATTCAGTATGCCTCATTGCTGTTAAAACATTCACATATAAAAAAAATGCATAAACAGTAGAGTGTATAGTTATGCAGTCCTCGCCACCTGCCATGTTTTTACTTCTGAGCATTTGTAGTTAATAATTCACCTGCATAATGACCATTTATCAATTAGTCATGCTGTGTTACCTCGAATTGGTAAAAAAAAGGTTTTCTTGCATGTCTTTATGGAAATGGGGAACATATTAATTTATTCATTGATTAGGAACTATGTACAACAACAAAAACGCTATATCAAAACATCCATTTACAAACTCTCACACAATTCATGCAGAATAATCAAAGTCTCATTTAGTCACATTTACAGTTGAATACTCAGTACTTCCCAAACGTGCATTGTTACTTAAAAAAAAACAAAAAACAAAAGAAAAACTTTTTTGAGTCTGGCTTTAAAGGGATACCGAAGACAAGTTTCACCTTCAGTTCAGTTTTACATGTTATGTTTTAGCGAGGATGCATTGGTTTGGAAGGACTGAGTACACGACTGGATGAAGGAGTCTTATTATTCTGCATGAGTTGTGTAAGAGTTTGTAAATGCATGTTTCGATATAGTTGTGCTGTTGTTAAACATGGTGGCCAATCAGTGAATTAGTCATGTCTAAATTTAATTTACCATATTCCTTGGAAGCATGGGAGAAAAACGTGTGGGTGAGGTAGCGTGCCATGATTAACTGATATGCAAATGTTCATTTTGTGTATGAAGTATTACTTCAAATGTTGAGTTCACAACAAAGCATTTTTAACACATGCTTATTAGTATCATGCCATGCAGTGGGTTTGGTTTTATGTGCTGAGGAGTTAAGCTGAGACCTCTGTTGTAAGATTTCTGTCATCACTACGTTTATTTGAAAACTTCCAGCAGAAACAGTTTTCCTATTTCTCTTGATAATCCACAGACTTCATGGTGGACAGTTGAAACTTTTTTTTTTTTTAGTTGGACATAGCCTCAAACATAAAAATGGAAGACTAGTCACAAACACACACACTTCATACAAAGAGCTTTCTATATATTATGCCAGATAGCAGTACAACCTTTGCAACATCCAACTTTACACCATATTACAGTATAACGTGCATGGTTTTTTTTAAATTTCATGTCAATAACAGTTTTGCATTGCAGTAGGCAGTGCAGAGCTCTTGTTGAGGATGTGTGCCTTATCTGTTCTGAAGTATTTATGCAATTTAATATGTATTTTCTGGCAACACTTATTCAATAACCTTTATGCCGCTTTGCCATTGTGAATGTTGCATTCACAGTTGGGTGTTTTTTTTTTTTTTTTATAGAATGGCAGTAGTGTATTTTATATTCTAGGTAGAGAATTGACTCTTGACAAATGAAATAGCTTCGTAATACCCTGACTGTTAGACCCTGCACTATTCCCCAAAACCTTTTGAATATCTTGAGTGGTTTCAGAATCTTGTAATAGCTCTTTTTATCTCTGTTTCTCGTTTACCTTTCTCGCCTCCACCTATTCGGTCTTGCCAAACATAACCTATAATCTTTAAAGTTCACGCTTCAGTCAATAACACAGTACAGCTCAAACCCTAAGATAATATTATATTAAATGAGAGGTGGTGCACTCTTTCTTTCAGCTTGAACTTTTATTTCTATGAACTGCAATGTTGGGGCGAAAAAAAAGAAAAGCCATTAGGCAGAGTATGACATTTAGCATATACATATTGCAAGGCCTCAGTTGCATGGTTTGAAAAGCAATATATGCAATACCTAAGTATTGAGCCAGTCATTTTGAATGTTAGATAAGCTAATGAATTTTGAAAACCCATCATAAGATTCAGGTTAAAAGGCTATTTCCTGTGTAAATCATGCTGTGTGACTGAGCTGACTTTGCCTTGGCTGTCAAAATCACTTAGAACTGTGGTTTTAATCGAGAACACAAGCTCTGGATTCACTGCGGTGTTTTTTTTTCTTTCTTTTTTGTCTGCTTATGTTCGAGGAGGAGCTGAAATGCATTTCCTATGTGTAATTTGTTTCAAGTCAGAGGAGCTTCTGTTTGTCACCCTCCCAATTTGCTTCCAGGCAGGAACAAACAAGTTAACACCAGGGTGACATTAACAGCTAACTAACGAACTCTCAAGCACGTATCCACCTTCATCAAATTAAGCTGATTCATAATTGCTGAACAAAACATGCAGAAAAACAGCAATCAGGCAGGAATGTGCTGCGACACATTTGCAAGTACATGTTTAAGCGCATTCACACACTGTTAAAGATGTTTAAGATGTTTGCTATTACAGTTAAATGACTCATGTCTGCCTGTTGTTGTTCAAGTCTTTTATGCAGCACCGCAGCTACACATCCACTAGAAGGACTCATAGGCTTGCACACATCGAGGTCAATCCTTGTATCTCCTGGCATCTCCGTCGTCGCTTGTTCACTCGGTGATGCGATGCATGAACAGAGAGGGAAAGCGCGGTAGAAAGAGAGTAGACACGGTAACAGAGGCCCCTGTGGCGCACGACAAGGTTTATACGCCTCTGCCTTGTCTCGTAAGCATCACTCGCCACTGGCCCTGGGGCAGAGTGCTTGCTGACACCTGTGTGCCGCCCGCGCTTCTCAGTGGCGTGTCATTCAGCCTCTCTCATGTTGACACCAGGACTCTCTGCTGCTGCCTGTAGACATGTCAGCATCTTCCCTTCTCTTTATCTCTCTGTCTCGTTCGCGCTCTCTCTCTCTTTCTCTCTGGATGGGATTTTTCCTCATCTGAATATGAAAGGAATGAAAAGTGGCTTCGGCCCCGCTCAGTAGCACATGGTATTGCATTATGCATAATTGGCTCTTTGAATTCGCCTACTACTTGACTCTTGAATACACAACTTATTTACCTTCCCTGGTATCTTCGAGTCTCAGTATATCAGCCAGCTCGTAACTCCCCCCATTTAATCATCGGATATTATTGGAGTGCTTGTGCTCAAGTAGCTGTTTGGATC